>NC_134483.1:85605378-85900378 GCF_040206685.1 Ascaphus truei
CAGGAGAGCTGAGCAGGAGCAGAACGGCATAGGGGAGCAGCTGGGAAGGAGCACACTGTAACCCCGGAAGTTGACCGGTGTCTGACTTCTGCTTACAGTGTGCACCTCCCAAGCCATTCCCCCTATGAGCTCCTGCTCAGCTCTTCTGCTATTATGATCTCCTGCCGCCACCTCCACCGCAAGCCCGCCCACTGTCTTCTTATCTTCATTCACCTGCATACGTGGGACCTCTCCTGCCGCCGCACGCTTCGTCCTCCGCTGACATGGGACCTTTCCTGAAACATGGTAAGTGAAAAGAGGGGGTTAGTACTGTGGACACTTTTTATTTTGTATTTTTTTAATACATCGATTCTAAGACGCACCCCGATTTCAGACATGTGAAAATCGGAAAAAAGGTGAGTCTTAGAATCGAGGAAATAGGGTATTCAAAACGATAAAGAGCATTTTATAAAGAGCCTTCTACAGTAAGTGGTACATACATTTTTAAATTAATGTGTGCACATAACATTAACCAACATATTGAACTTGGTGTTTGGTCTGGAACGGGATACATGCAAGAATATGCTTTTAGGCCAGATTTAATTAAAGGTGTTAAATTGTAGGGCACTTGATCTTCTACCCATCTTCTGTAGTAGCACCAGAACTCGTTGCCTTTGTACTCACATAGAATCTCTCAGGAACACAAAGTTTATCATGTTCTGTTTTCATTCATTGCAGTGTTAAAATACGTTGATCATGTTAAGCACTGGCTTAATCTTTTATTATGTTCCTAACGTACACATTCAAAATGTTATGGATACTTCAATCCCTATTTTATTTGTTCAGTGCCTCTTGTTACTGTGGCTAATGTTTCACAGCTGTGCATACACCAGAATATCAGATGGAAAATGGTTTATTTGCTATTGAATTCTTATCATGATGTTCCTTATTTCATATGATAATATCTCAATGTTTCTCTACTTGTATATTAACTATGAGTGCACCAGGCAATCTGTCCGCAATGTAGGCAGGTGGGCAGGTAAATGGCAGATGAGGTTTAATATAGATAAATGTAAGGTTATGCATTTGGGAAGCAAGAATAAACAGGCGACTTACAAATTAAATGGGGATAAATTGGAGGAAGGTTTGATGGAGAAGGATTTAAGAGTGCTGGTAGACAGCAGGCTTAGCAATGGTGCCTAAATGCAGTAGCTGCAAAGACAAACAAGATCTTATCTTGCATTAAACAGGCAATGGATGGAAGGGAAGTAAACATAATTATGCCCCTTTACAAAGCATTAGTAAGACCATAACTTGAATATGGAGTACAATTTTGGGCGCCACTTAAAAGACATCATGGAGAGAGAGTGCAGAGAAGAGCCACCAAATGAATAAAGGGGGTGGACAATCTAACTTATGAGGAGAGGCCAGCTAAATTAGATTTATTTACATTAGAAAGGAGGCGTCTAAGAGGGGATATGATAACTATATACAAATATATTCGGGTACAGTACAAGGAGCTTTCAAAAGAACTATTCATCCCAAGGACAGTAGAAAGGACTCTGAAACTCTGACTCAGGTCCTCATTCTCTCCCATCTCAATTACTGCCTCACCTGTCTCCCCTACAATCTATCCTAAACACTGCTGCCAGAATCACTCAACTTTTTCCTAAATCTTTCTCAGCATCTCCCCTGCTGAAATCACTCTCCTGGCTTCCTATCAAATCCCGCTTCTCACACTCAATTCTCCTCCTCACTTTTAAAGCTTTACACTCTTCTGCTCCTCCTTACATCTCAGCCCTAATTTCTCGCTATGCACCATCCCGACTCTTGCGTTCTGCTCAAGGATGTCTTCTCTCTACCCCCTTTGTATCTAAAGCCCTCTCCCGCCTTAAACCTTTCTCACAGACTGCCCCACACCTCTGGAATGCCCTTCCCCTCAATACCCGACTAGCACCCTCTCTATCCACCTTTAAGACACACCTTAAGACACACTTGCTTAAAGAAGCATATGAGTAGCACCGTAGATACTACTAGACATGATACATAAAGCTTAGCCCCCTGCAGAAGCACTTACCAATATGCCCTCCTACTGTCTCTGTACATTCCTCCTACATACCAATTAGATTGTAAGCTCCTCGGAGCAGGGATTCCTCTTCTTAAATGTTGCGTGTATGTCCGAAGCACTTATTCCCATTACCCATTATTTATATTATTTGTTATTTATATGATTGTCACATGTATTACTACTGTGAAGCGCTATATAAATAAAGACATACAATACAAAGGACTCGGGCCATCCCTTAAGGTTGGTGGAAAGGAGATTTCACCATCAACAAAGGAAAGGGTTCTTTACAGTAGGGGTAATTAAAATGTGGAATTCATTACCCATGGAGACTGTGATGGCAGATACAATAGATTTGTTCAAAATAAGGTTGGACATCATTTTAGATAGGAAAGGTAATATACCAAATAAGTACCAAATAAGTAAAAACGAGAAGGATGTTGATCTAGGGAGTAATCTGATTCTTGGAGTCAGGAAATAATTTATTTTTCCCTTTATGAGATATCATTGGATGATATGACAATGGGGTTTTTTGTTTGCCTTCCTCTGGATCAATAAGTATAGATGTCGTATAAAGTATCTGTCGTCTAAATTTAGCATAGGTTGAACTTGATGGACGTATGTCTTTTTTTTTCAACCTCATCTACTACTGTATGTAACTATGTAATGTGATACTTTCTGAGGGTATCGTGCAAGCTATCCATTCACAGATATTTGCAGCACGTTTCCCTGATTTGGAGTTGGTCTCACTGTCCTACCGCTCCAAATTTCAGTAGGATCTCACCAATAAAAATGTCAACATTTCTATTACTGTGACATATTTTTTTTTGGAACCCCACAGATCTCTTTTTTTTTTTTTTTTTTTGGAACCCCCCACAAGACTTACAAAGTAACTAATGAGATTTGTGGGGTTCTGAAAAAACAATTGATTTTGGACTATGGATGTTGACACTACTACAGTAAGTGCTTTCACATTTTTACAATTCTACAGTAGTTCATCTTTCTAAATAGCTGTTGGGTGAGTGTCATATATGGGTCTTACATTTTCTATACACTTGGATTGTTGCTAGCGGAGGTTTCATTTGTTCAATGGCAAAGTCTGGTATGGATACAGGGCCTCATGCAGAGAGCATAGAATTTTAAAAATGGCGAATTTCATAAAAAGTAGCTTTTTTGGAGAGTTTTATTCTCCATATGCAGAAAAGTGCGAATTCTGCTATGTTTAACATGGATGCGTGTGGCGAGTTTAAATTGGCGAGATGCGCGCTTCAGAAACGTGTAAAAACAAATTCGCGCCTTTTTTTTCCCCTTTACTATAGGCGGCGAGCGCCATCTTGCCATATTTTCGTGGCGCTGCAAAAATGCGAGAATCGCGCCTTTTTTTGGCGCGAACAGCCGCTACTTGCCGTTCGCACCTCTCTGCATTCGGAGAGTTTTAAAAATGGCGCGATTGAGGTTCTCGCCAGCCGCGAGGCGAGTTTTAAACATAGAAATAAAAAAATGGCGCGTTTTTCGCAACTCGCCGTTTTCTGAGGGAAATTGAACAAAAAATGGCGAGTTTTGAAATAACGATGCTCTCTGCATGAGGCCCACAGTCTGAACCTTGCGCTGTCGGTGAAGAGGATACACTAGTGGTCTTGTGCAGAAAACGCAATCCTATGGAAAGTATCACTTTGCATACAGAAGGGCCCCGCTTTACAGCGTTTCGCTCATTCGGCGTTTCCCAAAGTATACCCATATTCATTGGGTTCGACGACTGTTCCGTGTTTCCGGCGATTTTCAGCATGACGTGCACAGCAGCTGAGTATCCGGCTGTCACTAAGCAACCGTTTTAGTGCGTGCGCAACTCCTTGTCAGATGCTATTTGTCAGCGAAAGAGTCAGTTTGCAGCTCTGCATCTCTGTTTTCAAAGGTACAATACAGTACAGTAGGGCCCCACTTTACGGCGATTTCGGTTTTACGTTAGCGGCCTGGAATGCTAGTCGCCATATGAGCGGGGCCCTACTGTACCGTTTTTTAAAGCAGCAAAACGGGAAATCATATATATTTTTTTAATAAATCAGTTCTGTAGTATTAGATAACGTTTTTTTTTTTTTATATATATTCAACTCAATGCTATATTTAATGAGTTTTAATATACTGAGTATATTTTGATTTCTATAGCAGGTTTTAGCCCACCTCCCCATCAGTGCAAGATATTTGCAATACTTTCCTGTTTGTGATAATTTGTTGTCAATATTCCAAGAAGTTTGAGCTACAAACTGTAACAGTATTTAATGTTACCTTAGTAATATCCATTTACATTGTAGCTGCTGATTTACACTGACTGAAGGATTGATTGGAACTGAAAGGCAGCACCAAATGATTGCCGGTTTAGGAAAGAATGTAGCATTATAAATTGTCACATGCTTTACATATACAAATAAGAAAAAAAAGAGTGGGGGGGGAAAGTAATATTGCTGCTTTAAATAAAAGAAACAGAAATGGAGGAATATTTGTTTCAAATATAACTTCTTCATGTAAAAAATAAGAGAACCCTTTGATTTTAAATGCAATAAAAAAACAAAGGACCACTGCTTGGTGTCACAGAAGACTGTGGATCGTAGTGATCATTAAGTTTATAGAATACCATCGCTCGCTACTCCAACCACTGTAAAACGACAGCACTGCTGTGCTCTGCAGAAGTGAAGGAGTTAAGTCTGCACTCCTTGGGATACTCAGTTGGACGTCTGGCCCCCGGGGAAGTGCCGGGATAATCAGGACGGCTCGGCGATGATCTCAGGCTCTGGCTTCTCTCCAGCTCTTTGGCCAGTTTGCGTTCGCTGAGATATTTGGAGAACTTGAGCTCCCCAGAGCTCGTTTCACACCGTGTCACATGAGAACAGCGTGGTTGCGAGCGCCCGGCAGAAGATGACCATTTAATCACTTACAATAAATCATTGCGTTATTCTCGAAGCCCTGTTTGTGCCAGGAATTGGAATAAAGGCAATTACTGGAGAACCCTCTGCGGCAGACATTACAAATGAGGCACACATGACACATCAAAGGCACTGGCCTGCTGGTGGGGGATTGAGCATGTTAGCCAGGGGATAGTGTGGGTGTGCAGTTCTTTCTTAACTAGATAAGATGAACAAAGCAATGTGATAACCATGTTTGTCCCGTCACGGATATCGAGCTGCTGCTAATTTTTGTTGGCAACAGTTATTGAAGGGGATTTTCCCAGCATTCAGTCTCCAAACTGGCGGGTTCTGCATTGCTTTGAACTGCCTGCCTGGCATTGGGAAGCTTTTGGAGAACATGTTCCATTGACTCAGGGGGGCTCAACTCCAGTCCTCAAGCCCCCCAACAGGTCAGGTTTTCAGGATCTCGCAGCTTCAGCACAGGTAGCTCTATGAGAGGCTCAGTCGAAATTTAAGATCAGCATCCAAAAAGATGTAGTGCACAGCCAAGAGAGTGGGTCAAAATAGGTAAAAAATCAATCTTTATTCGTCCATAAAAACAGAGATGTAGAAACCTCCTACATGTTTCATGCTATTGCACTTTATCAAGAAGTAATCCTTGGCACATGAATGTTACATGCCTATTTTAACCCGCATTATTGTAAGTGTTTCTACATAAAAACCCTTTTTTACCATATTGATCTGTGTTATGAACACATTTCTTCTTCTTGCTGAGGTTCGTCTCCTCTGATCTCCTGAGCTGAAGTACATCCCTACCTGACCCTAGAGCAGGCATGCGGCCCACCTGCACTCATTGTGCGGCCCACCTGCACTCATTGTGCGGCCCACCTGCACTCATTGTGCGGCCCACCTGCACTCATTGTGCGGCCCACCTGCACTCATTGTGCGGCCCATGGCGGCTTTCCCCGTCCTCCTCCCTCCCGAGCCTGCTCTCCCGGCTGCGAGCCGCTCTCCCCCCTCCCCCTAATCTCCCGCCCGCGAGCCCCCTCCTCTCCTGCCCGGGAGCCGCAAGCCCCCTCCTCTCCCGCCCGGGAGCAGCGAGCCCGCTCTCCCCCTCCTCCTCCTCGAGCCTGTTCTCAGAACTGCATGAGTGTGCTAGTCCTGCCTGCTCTGCTGCCGTGAGGAGCCGGTGGGGGGAGGTGAGGTGCAAGGGGGGGGAGGGGAGGTGAGGTGCAGGGGGGGGAGGTGAGGTGCGGGGGGGAGTGAGGGAGGTGAGGTGCAGGGGGGGGAGGTGAGGTGCGGGGGGAGTGAGGGAGGTGAGGTGCAGGGGAGTGAGTGAAGTGAGTTGCAGGGGGGAGGTGAGGTGCAGCGGGGAGGTGTAGTGGGGTGATGTGAGGTGCAGGGATGTGATGTGAGATGCAGTGGGGGTGAGGTGCAGGGGGGTGGGATGTGTGTGGTCTGCAGGGGGTATTGTGTGTTATGTGGAGGGGGAGTATTGTGTATGGGTGAGGGGGAGAGATGGGGGTGTGAGAGGGTGAGTCTCGCAAAGGTTGATGATGAGGGGTGCAGGGGGAGATATGAGGATGAGGGGTGCTGGGGGAGATATATGAAGATGATGAGTGCTGGAGGCGATATGAGGATGATGAGGGGTGCTGGGGGAGATTGATGAGGGGTGCTGGAGGAGATATGAGGATGATGATGAGGTACTGGGGGAGATATGATGATGATGATGATGATTTTACCTGTGCGGCCCGAATCTGTTTTCCTTGCAGCAGTTCGGCCCTTCTTGCTTTACAAGTTGTGCAGGCCTGCCCTAGAGGAACACATTCACCACAGTATATTGAAGTTGCCTTAAAAACCACTTGAATCTTGTGAGTAGGCTATACATAAGAGCCAAGAATACAGCAGAATTTATTCACGCACTTTATAAAACCATCTACACTTAGATCGTTGTGTATTGTTGTTTTTTTGTCCCTATATGCTCCCCCTGGATTGTGAGAGAAAAAATGAGATACTTCAAGTACATGTTTAAAACAAAGTTTTAAATAATGTAACTCATGTGTTGCTAGATGGGATAATATAACCATTTATGAATATTAGCAATTGAACCTAATGCCAATAGGTTCTCATCTTCTAGAATTCAGATATTAGCTGGTGTCCTGCAGGGATTTGGCGGTCTTAAAATTTTTTTTGGGGGGGGGGTTATGTCCCGCAAAAATGTTTTAACAATTACAAAATGTCACGCAATATTGAAACCACTGATTGACTTTCTGGCACAATACAGCACATCAGATGCTATTCTGTGAGTTAAAGTTTCCATTGAGCATTTTTTGTTCTTCTCACTAAAGTACTCGTGATGTCTGCTTGCACAGCCAGACTTTTTGGGTCTGTTATATGTCATATAAAAAGTGCTGAAGTAGCACAGAGGAAAAGCCACGTGTGGGAAAGTCTGAAGCCGTAACCTCAATGTCACCATGCTATAAATTATTAGGGTAAGTGAAACTTATTTCACACTTGATAAGAGTGTGTTCTCTAACTTCTTCTAATAACTATTCAAAAAAGGAACTGCCCTGTTGAATGGTCGTTGCCAATTAACCTGTAACTCTATACTATTATGAATTAATGTCTCAAAGGAACTGCAGTTTAGTTTTACCTCCATTGAGACTACAGCCTTATATTTTGTTGCATGTATTTCAGGACTGTTTGAATCATGTTTATTGTGACGACTATTTCTTAAATCCAATTAGAACTTCAATTTGATGCAGACATTTATAATAACAATTTTAAAGACACAATTATTTTCATATTAAGGCTGAATGTGAACAGTGCTAACTTTTCGCTGAATTTTGTGAGCCAGCTAAAATATGCCTGTATTTTGTTGGGGGGCAATAATGGGCAAACGAATTTGCAAAAGCAGCAAGCTTTGCAAAGAAACTTCCCCGAGCAGCCACGGTAATGTTGCCCTTTATATACTACCATTTTTTCCCAATTTCTGGTAAAAAGTAGAGAAAATCTGGTGACATTGGCGAACTTCTTGCGAACGTTGAGAAAACCGCTAAATGTTTTGCACCGCTATTTTGAAGACCTTTGCACATCTCTGCCAGAAACCCCTTATTCTCTTACTATTAGAGCACCTGGGTAATCACAAATTGGGGTTGTTTAGAGAATTGTCACCCTCTTCCAAATGTCTTTCCAATTTTCCGGATTGATGTATTTATTTTCCGGGAACCCCACTTTCACACCTACCCTAACTATATTGTACACTGTGCAGCATATTCATTTTGAAGTAGCCCCAACGCACAGCTTTCATTAGAGCAGGAGTGGCCAACCTGACTGCGAGATGGAGCCGGGGGACGGAGGGGGAACACGAAGTGCCGGCCAGACCCCCAACTGAGCTAGTGTAGCTGCTGAAAGAGCCGCGGGCCGCACATGACGCACTAAAGGCATGTTCCTAACCTTCGCCCTTACCCTAAAAAACTCTACTCTTAGCCCCAAATACTAATGCTACCCCCCTACCCTAAATACCTTAACCCATTACCCTAAAACCCCTTAATCTGAGACCTTACCCTAACCACTAAAACCCCTCCAGTTAATCCCATACCCTAAAATGTACCTCCTAGTAGACAGAGCGGCGGCTCAAGGCGGAGTGGCTGCGGTGAAGGGTTCCCCCTGCGGTCGAACGCCAGCGGGGACTTTACCGCGGTGATACGGCTGCCACCAAATGTCCCATTCCGGAACAGCATTGCATTGAAAAGCCGTGTGTTGTAAGCTGTGCTTTTAAGCAATGTGATAACCTCAGCGGCAGATACTAAAGCATTGAAACACCCAACGGTGCCATAATGATGTTTTCTGGGCATAGCACCGCTTGGTAAACATGGGCCCACATTTCCTGCTGACGCATACACCCAGCGACACATGCAACACTTACACTCCACACTTTCCATAAATCTGTCATCTGTGTTAGAGCTTAATGGATGAATGTAATTATGCCCTGCGTATCTGTCATCATATTTTAATCACCTTCCCTGTAATTATTTGCACGTCCAAGTTATTGTCACGTCTTACGGCTCAATTAGGCCCCTAATTAAGACGGGAACAATTAGCAGTGCCAGAAGAGAAGAAGAGAGGGGATTGGAAGTCTTTTAACTTGTGCCAGTTGACATCACAAGTGTAGGTGCTTCTCCGGTGACGGTACATCCTCCCCCTGGAGGGAGCAGCTGAACTTTGGCTCACAACTGCATAATGAAACATAGAACCTGTCATCTCACATGAACCACAGAGAGCGCCTCTGAGATTACTCTTTCCAAAGGATTTGAGATCTATTTAATGAGAGCGGAAACTTTTAAACTGATTCCAAAACATCTGTTGAATTGAACAGTGCTATTATATGTGCTGCTAAATGTTTCCATCCGCCGACTCTGAGAAACGGGAGTGGGTAGCAGGATTGGAGGAAAGGATTCGGTTTTCCACTGGGGTCATGCATTTGAAGGTGCAGTTCCTTCAGAAAACATTTGCTTCAGCCCTTTTTCTGTTGAACCTGCAATGAGCGTTTAGCTCCACTGTTACTTGCATAAAATACATGAAAAATACAAAGGTGATGATTTGTAAGTGTTCCTGTAAAAAAATAATATATATCTTCCTCCCCCCCACCCCCCCGGCAGTATGTCTTTTCTATAATAAAAAAAAGTCTGTCATACTCGGACAGTGAATTATGGAAACAGGTTGAAACCGGCAAAGTAAAGGTAATTTTTTAGTACAAGACCATGGAATTGCATCCAGAGGTCCTATCACAGTGATAATCAGTGGGCAGCAGAACAAAATGCAAACTCTGTAGATGTACATACCGGTCCAAAAATGTGCAGCCCTGGTAAAAAAAAAAAAAAACCAATATGAAGATACAAAAAATGAATATGTTAAAAAATAAAATAACAATTTATTTTTTTAATTATTACAATTTAATGCTTATTATATTTATATTTGTTACCTCCACGGCAGCAAAAAAAGATGATGTATTTGCAATCCGATATCTGCCAGTCCGAACACCCTACATCTAAAAGAAACAAATGACTGAAGATATGCAAATGCTTGTGGAAAAGCTACACTAACAATTGGTGTGTTCAGAATAGGATGCAAAGTTGTCGGTGATGAGGAAGCCTGCAGCTTGTTGCTATGGCTTGTTGCTTGTTGGCCCCTCAGAAGATTATTCTTGATTACAATAGTCCAGACCACCAAGTTTGTTTCATTCTTTGGTGGCCTGGGAAGGAGAGAAAATAAAGTGAGTGGGCTGACAGGTTTGATATATGAGAAGTTATTCAGTGTGTTCCCTGTATGGCCGCTGTGGTTTTAACAAACTATGCTGCCTTCAACTTTCAAATACACCAGGTATTTTTCTTGTGTTTGGAGCAGAGATTATCTCCTATACATATGAAAAGCTTCTTTGTACCAACAGTATAAACTGTGATTTGCACTGACAGAACAAGTGTCTGACAGGGGAGAATAGGCAAGGAGCTTCCCTTTTAAATCTCGACACTGCCCCTTATAGCCACGCACTGCCACACACTGCCCCTTATAGCCACGCACTGCCACACACTGCCCCTTATAGCCACGCACTGCCCCTTATTGCCACACACTGCCCCTTATTGCCACGCACTGCCACACACTGCCCCGCTGTTAGTGGAGGGATTGATGAAACACTAGTTTTTTGCTTTCTTTAGACATTGTATTGTCCTTAAAATCTGAATGTGCAAATGTACACCTACTTGACACTTGTGATTAGCACATCTGTATGAAAAGCAAGTATTATGCTAGAGATGCAGCATTTCTTGGTCACCTTTATGGAGATTTATAGTTTTATATAAGATATATCTATATATAGAATCCAAAAAACAGTCGGCACTCCACTTGAAAGTAAACAAAGTTTGGTGCTTATCTCATAACACAATCATAGGCCATACGATACCGTTGAAGCACGACATCAAGGGACAGCACTCAGGTAAGTTGATCACAAGTTCTTTGTATTGAAAAAGACACAAAAAATGGCGTTTCGGTCCCCCAGTGGGACCTTTCTCACCTTGAAAGGTCCCACTGGGGACCGAAACGTTGATTTTTGTGTCTCTTTCAATACAAAGAACTTGTGATCAACTTACCTGAGTGCTGTCCCTTGATGTCGTGCTTCAACCGGTATATATATACACTTGTTCCATATACTGTGAAGTGGTCTTTCACTTGCTGGAGAAGATTTTAGACCCATTAATTTACTACATAGTTACATAGTAGATGAGGTTGAAAGAAGACATGTCCATCAAGTTCAACCTGTGCTACATTTAGACGACAAATACTTTACCCTATATTTGTATTTGCAGTATATTGATCCAGAGGAAGGCAAACAAAAAGCCATGTGAAATATCATCTAATGATATCTCATAAGGTGAAAAATATTGGCAATCGGATTACTCCCTGGATTAACATTCTTCCCATGTTTACATATTTGATATATCCCTGTATAACTTTGTTTTCTAAAAATGTCAAACCTTTTTTTTTAAACGATCTATTGTATCTGCCATCACCGTCTCCATGGCTAATGAATTCCGCATTTTAACTGCCCTTACTGTAAAGGACACTTTCCCTTTGTGGCTGGTGAAATCTTCTTTCTTCCAACGTTAAGGTATTACCCATTGTTGTTTCTACTGCCCTTCGGATGAATAGTTCTTTTGAAAGCTCGTTGTATTGTCCCCGACTATATTTGCATATAGGTATCATATCTCTTCTTAGATGCCTCTTTTCTAATGTAAACAAATCTAATTTATCCAGCCTCTCCTCATAAATCAGATTTTCCATCCCCTTTATTAATTTGGTGGCTCTTCTCTGCACGTTTTCTAGTTCCATAATGTATTTTTTATGGCATTGTGCCCAAAATTGTACTCCATATTCAAGGTGTGGTCTTACTAATGCTTTAAAGAGGGGCATAAACTTCCCTTTCATCCATTCCCTGTTTTAATGCAAGATAAGATCTTGTTTGCCTTTGCAGCTAATACCTGATATTGGGCACTATTGCTAAGCCTGCTGTCTACAAGCACTCCTAAATCCTTCTCCATCAAGGATTCTCCTAAATTGTCCCCATTTCATTTGTAAGACGCCTGTTTATTCCTGTTTCCCAAATGCATAACTTTAAATTTATCTGTATTAAACCTCATCTGCCATTTACCTGCCCAAGTCTCCAGTCTCTCCAAGTCCTTCTGAAGAGAAATTACATCCTGCTCTGATTGTACTACCTTACACAATTTAGTGTCATCAGCAAAGATGGAGACTTTACTCTCAATGCCAACCTCAAGGTCATTAATAAACAAGTTAAAAAGCAGGGGTCCCAGTACCGATCCTTGAGATAAAGTACTTCACTCACAACTTTAGCCCAACCAGAAAAAGTTCCATTTATTACAACTCTCTGTTGTCTATCCTTAAACCAGTTTTCCAGCTAGGTGCAAATATTTGTACCGAGTCCAATTTGCTTTATTTTGTACACCAACCTCTTGTGTGAAACCGTATCAAAAGCCTTTGCAAAATCTAAGTAGACCACATCAACTGCATTACCCTGGTCTAAATTCCTACTTACCTCCTCAAAGAAACTAATAAGGTTAGTTTAGCATGACCTATCCTTCATAAATCCATGCTGACTATTACTAATAATTTTGTTAGCATGACCTATCCTTCATAAATCCATGCTGACTATTACTAATAATTTTGTTTTCCACTAGGTATTCCTGAATATTATCCTGTACTAAACCTTCAATTAGCTTCCCAATATTGATATCAGGCTTGCAGGTCTTTAATTCCCCCGTTTGTGATCAAGCTTACGTGGAGTCCTTGAGTATTAAATGTAATGGATTGGCTAGTACTGAACTTCGCTCCTTAAAAACTCGGGGACAGGTGCCTTATTTAGGCCTTGGACATAGTACAGGCTAGTACTGAACTTCGCTCCTTAAGAACTCGTCCAGGTGCCTTATTTAGGCCTTGGACATAGTACAGGCGTGCGTGTGCATGATGTCACGCACACCTGTGCTTGACAAGATCCATCGCCTTCAGGTTTACGTGATGGGGGCGTGCCCGTGACGTTACGTGAACGGTTCGCCCTCATTGGCTGAACCGCACATGTGACTGGGCCGGCACACGGCTAAGACAAAACAAGTTTGTCTCGCCTCGCCGCTCACGTGCGCACACACTATGCACACGCGCATTGGCCTCCATGGGTTTGGATTTGGTGCGAGTGCCGTCGGAACCAGTATGGATGCAGCCATACTTTAATTTTATGCAATTTTTCCTCAGTTAACCAATTGTTTGTCAACTGTTTTATTTGGACTAACAGTTGATCATATAAGACAGGCTTTCGAGAGTTCTCTCTTTTTCAGTAACTGTAATTGTCCAGTTGCAATACAAAATAACTTCAAGTCCGTTCAGAGTTTGCATGACTGCAGCTAGTAACAGTGCTGTCCCCTGCGGAACGTGCTGTGACGCTTGTGAATCATTGTGGTCGTTATTATAGTCAATTCTGTATTCATTGTATTCTAATCGGTTGACATGAATAAAACGACTGTGTGTCCAGTTTGTTTCCTGAGTGAAGGTCAGGTCATTAATATTTGGGATCTTTGCAAAATGTATTTGCCTTGGGGATAAAGAAACATTGATTCTCAATCCAGGTCTTGGCCTGGCAGAAAATATTTGTCTGTGTCTCGATTTGCGCTGATGGACCTTTTTCTACTCCAAAGCAGCAATATTTACATTGGCTCTTGCAAATGTCAAGGACAAATGGGTATTGTTGTAAGATGGAAATCTCCTAATCCAAAACTATTTAATTTTAGTTACTGGAAATCGGTGTCTGCGTTCCAGACAAAAGGTCGTTCGTACAAAGGAGAAGCTTTTAAAATGGTCATTTACCAGCAAACCCATAATTCCATTTTATTCCTATGTAATGGGATTTAAGACCTTTTTACTAGGCAAACCAGACATGCCTTATCCTAGCTGCATTGCAAAGCCCTCCATTACCTGGTGGGTTAATTGTCAGATTCCTGAATACATTAATAGAAGAAAAAGAAATAGGAAAACTGCTGAATGAGTTCATTGCAAGGGCGAACTGCTGGTTCTCCATGCAGCACAGTTGGGTTGACAGCAGTAAAATATATGAGAAAAAATATAAGTTTTGGAAAGTCAAATGCACACTTTCAAGCCTGGATGGGTCAAGAAACTTAAACACCGATCCAGTGTCTAAAATCTAACCAAGAAGATTAGAAACTTTTGAATTTATTGACTTAGAAGCAAATTATATGAAAGTGTGGAAGTTCCATGTCGTCAGGAACTAATAATAGAGCATTATCTGTACTCAACATGGTTTACTCCCTGAACAGATGGTAACAGGTTAACCGAGCTATACAAATCTTGATCCTAAAATGAGGGAGATTTAAGGGTAACTTTGTAATCGAGACGTTTTCACTTCAAAGACTACGACTGTGTTAATGACTTTTATGGTATCGGTGTTCCCCATCTCTTATTTTTTTTTTAATGGAGGGCCACCACTCTCTTTTGGCCACCTGCCTCTCTGCTTTCTACTGTCACTCCGCAGGGCCTAGCTGAGTCTTCACAGTCAATGTCATGGAACCGCCCCATGCCAGTTCCAGCATCAGTTGTCCCCTGATAACATTAGATAGCCACTTGCCATGATCTGTCATCATTGGATCGCCCTCCGACAACATGACTACACTCCCCAGATTTTTCTCTCCCGCCGTTTACTGTGCATGAGTAATGTGGAACACTGATCAGTGATGCAGTTACTGAGCAAGACTTGGCTCCAGTGACCGGGACTGGCCTTCAGGGTACTGTCCATCTGCTACTGACAGGAAGCCTCAAGTGACTGATACAAAGCAGGGGTGTCTAGCTGATGGCTTGTGACCCCTAATGGAATTTAATTCATTTGTCTGTTGCTGATTATTTATAGTTGTCAGCACTGACTCAGACGCAAATTCTGTGAGTAATACATTTTAGAACAGGGGTGTGAAGCATTCCAGGCCTAAAAGGCTGCATGTAGTAGTTAGCGGTACGGAATACCCGCCCAAATAACCCTATGTAGCCTGGTCCCCCTTGGCCCCTTACCTTCGGGTGCGGCTGTGGCTGGCAGTGGAGGCTGGGGCGAGTGCTGGTGGCAAGTGGGGGAAGCTGTGGGAGAGCTGCGGCAGGTAGAGGGGGCGATCCGGTCGCCAGAGCGCCTCGGCACAGGCAGCGGCCATATTGGGAATCCTCGCGCATGCGCAGTACGGCTCACGCATGCGCATAGGGCCTCAGAGCTACGGCGGCCATTACAGAGATGCATGCGCAGTAGCAAAGGGTAGCGGCGGCCATTACAGAATAGTTCCGCAATTCCTAGCAGCTCCAGGGGTTGCGGGTTGCGGATCACATGGTGCACAACAGTCAATAGGGCTGTGGATATCTCCTGCTTACAAAGATACATTTGGCGAGCTTGGACCGCGCTAAGTTGGAAGGGGAGCTGAGAGAGAAACGTAGTGTCCAGGGAGCTGTGCTTCCCTGGACCAGGCATAGCTTGCCCCCTTTAGGCCCCAGGTAGGCCCTGAGACACTATAAGATTGTGGTTACTTCAGGGACAGCCCCTCTAGATAGGGACATTGCCCCTGTAGTGTGTATAGTGTCAGGGACACAGCAGTAATGCCGTGTATAGATTGCAGCCTGTGGTCTGGGACCAGACCACCCCCGCAAGACAAAGAGACTATCTTCATGGTGGGACACTCCAGCGGGAGGCCACCCCACGTAGAGGCGGACGCCATCGCTGACGACCGAAAGGGCTCCTTCATCAGTTGGTGGTACCGTGTGCCGTAGCACCCGGCAGGTATCACATCCCAACAAAGTGCACCAACGGCCATACATACTGTGGGCAGCACTGTCACACACACTTGGGGTGGGAGTGACAATTGTGGGCTGGACACTGGGACACGGGTGCCCCTGCACCCAAGTACTGTGGAGATACTCTGTGGGTCTATGTACATACATATGGTGTATATTGTGTGGTTGTATTGCATTCTCTGTGTTATAAGTACGTGTCCAGTAAATATTGTTGTACCGTACTCTGGTGTGTATTGCTGGGTATATTGTCTTGGGAGGGGCTATCCCACTTTGTCAGGATCCTTGTCAGGTGGAGGCGCTGTTAGCATACACGTTACGGACACCCCAGGCTCCCTGCAGCGCAGGATCAGGCAACCTGTGAGCCATCAGGTAAAGCACTGCACGTAGTTACCCTAGACACGGGGAAAGGGGCTACACCTACAAACCAGAAGGATTGGAAATGCTGCATGTTACAGTCTGCAAGTACGATGGTTTCCTAGTGTATCTGCACATAGTCCCTGCCAGTCATGGGGTTTTCTTTAAAGCTAATGGTTCTCCCATAGGAAACTACACAGAGCATGCGGTTAAAACGAGAAAATGATCACTAAAGGGGACTGGGCCGGATAATATGGAGTCACATTGTCCGTGTAGCTGTTTTAGCCCCATGACCTTGTTACTACAAGGGTGTTTTATTCTGAAAATGAAATGCTAATGTTTGACAGTCCTCAAGGGTCACAAGGAGTCATACCATACCATACATACCAAAAATGAGGTGGCTTCTATTTTCTGTAGCTTAATTTTCTTATAGGATAAATATTGTTTTTCCCCATTATCTAATTAAACTAATTATGCTGCTACTAAACAATACGGTCAAATTGTTCATCTACTCTCTTTCATTGTTCTTTGCTATAAACAATGATGCTGCTATCCCTAGGCAAACATACTGTATAAAAGGGGCAGGACATGGGCAGACCTGGAAACTTCGAAGGACCAAAATAAATTTAGATTTGATTAAAAAATTGATTTTTTTAGGAAACATTACAAGTTTGTATTTGTGAGTAGAGAGATGTTGATGTAAAGCACAGCCACGAATTCCAAATCAGCATTTGATAAAGTGCCTTGTGCATGAAACGCGTAGGTGCGTTCGTGTAGTCCTATTTTTGCTGCACCACCATGCAATAAACCTGACCTGTTGCAAGATTGGAGTGTTCACCTGTATCATTTGTTCCGGTCCCATGCTGATTTGGAATTCGTGGCTGTGCTTTACATCAACATCTCTCTACTTGCTGTATACCTTCCTGGATGATCAGCACGCCCTGGATGCATAGGAGTCCTGCAAGCACTAAGGTAAGGGCCGCAGTGCCCCTGCATATATATGTTTACCAGTGCCTCTGCTCATTATATATTGGTTACTAGGGTGGGTGTGTATGGTGACTCAGCTGTGGAGGTTAAACAGACCCCACTTAGACACTTAGCCCACACCTGATAATTGGCCATATTTTTCATGGACTCTTTGTTATCATCCAGTATTATTCACACATATTGTGGAGGATTTCTAACCAATTTGGATGCATCACATCGCTCTCTTCTATCTAAGTTTGTATTTGTGACACTATTGAATTATGGTAGAAGAGGTTCCTAGTTTGTCCAGCTGGAGATAAGGAACCAGAAGAGCACAGCAGCAAAAATTGGGGACCAAACCATTAGGAACCTCTTGTATCTTAGGGCTGGGACCCGCTGCGCCTGGCGGCGCGGGCGTTCCCCACCAGCAGGGGAATCCTTGTGAGCCGGTCCCAGTCCCCCCTCGCTGCCGGCTCACTACACACTGTGACGCGTCAGCCACCAGGGGATGCAAGAAAATTGTGATCCCGAGCGGTGACGCGTCACGTGGTGCGCTGATGAGCCAATCAGCTGCGGGTGCTGTCAGACAGCTTCCTACACAAGGTGGGGGGTGGTGTGTGTGTGTGTGTGTGTCAGCGTGTGTGAGGAGGGAATTTGTGGGGGAAGCGGGAGGGAGCTGCTTACCTTCCAGCAGCCCGCAGCAGCTCCCTCCTGTCCTGCAGACCGAGCCTGTGGAGGGAGGGGGGGGAGTAGTGGGTCCCTCCGCTCAAACCACGCCCCCCTCCCACTCCCGCCCCCTCCCGCTCCCTACAGACCGCATATCGCGGTCTGTGTCTGTCAGCGCCCCGCCTGTCTGCAGTGCGGGTGCGCTGACTGAGGGAGCGGGGCCTTAGCCTTACACTGCTGCAGGAGATGCACACGACCTGGAGCCAATACTGATGGTCACATTCAGTGAGTATCTTTCTACTATCATTATTGACTTATCTATAGCTCTCTTGGACTGTATCATTGGGCTAGTATTGCCAACAGGACTGAGAATTGTTTATCAATGTGTGCTCTGCATATCTGCATAAATATATGCTACAGAGATTCCTTATTGGATTGATATCATCATCAAGATCTGCACTACCACTTATGTACTCACATGCAATCTATGACCATCTTGCTCTGGTTTAACAGCATTTGATACTATATGAATGTTTGTGCTGTTAGTGGTTTTTGAGCACTAGTGGGGACTCTGCGGTCTCTTGTTCATCACTATTGAATTATGGTGCTGCTTATCCTAAAAATCAGTGGGACTGACTCAAACTGACTCAATCACAGTCACAGTCACAGAAAATCACAGTGGACATAAATACAGTATGCATTCCTTTAACGTCTTTGACATTGACATATTTGTGTATGTTTGCCATATATCAGCGGCACTATTGAATGCATTGTTGAGCAATAATGTAGTAGCTTTTGTATGTTTTACGTAGTGAAACGGTACAGTTGGCATACACAGGCATTTTTTAATCTGTTGCAGAAAAAAAAATTCATTCCATTTTTTGTCTAGTCACCATTTCTATCAACTTGATGAGCGGGATCTTTCCGTTCTGCTGTGAGGTGAACTTCTGGGACTGATATTAAAAGCAGCATGAACTGTTTCTTGGAGACCAGACAACAAACTGACTCGTATTGTATTTTCTGTTATTTTGTCTGGTACTCAGGAAGCTAGATCATTATCAATCTGAAATAAAGCTTTACCCTTTGGGAAAAGGGTCACGTTCTTTAATATCGCATGTAGACAAGCCGATGTATACATAAATCGGTGCACAACACGGTAAAACTGCCTCTCTGCTCTGTCAGTCTCTCTCGTGTGTGTGGGGGGGGGGGGGGGGGGAGGCTGTGAGGGAGTGAGTGAGGAAAAGAGGGAGTAAGAGTGAGACGCAGGGGAGATAAATACATCTGAGGCGGGAGGGGGGAGAGTGAGACGGATGGGAGAGAAATACATTGGTAGAGGGTGGGAAATAGAGGGGGCTCGTGAGGTGTGAAATTAACCTAATATGTGTCAGCCAAATAGGGGTTCCCTGAGATGTTTCGAAATAATTCAAGGGTTCCTCCAAACAAAAAAGGTTGGGAATCGCTGATCTAGAGGAAATATGGGGAAAATGTTGGAACAAAAGGTAAAGTGGCTGCACATTGTGGATGGGAGGGAGAATGTTTCAGGGTGGAGTATGGTCCAACCACACAGCTGATCCCATTGAGGTTTTAATGTGTGGATGTTAAGGGATGTTGGCATGGAGTTTCATCCAGAGTCTGATGGTACGTGAGTAGGGAATTCCAGAGACGGTGCAGCATGGGAGAAGTCATGTAGGCAGAAGTGAGAGGACTTAATGAGGCAAGAGGAATGGTAGAAGTCATGGGCAGAACGTAGGGGGCGTTTAGGGATATATTTGGGGATGAGAGCTGTGATGTTTAGGGGGAGGGGAGGGAAGGGAGGACAGTGTTGAGAACTAGGGTTTTAAGTTTGATTCTAGAGTATAAGGGAAGCCAGTGTAGGGATTTGCAAAGTGCCGCAGCATAAGTAGAGCGGTGAGTGAGGTAATTGAGGGGTCAATTTGGGATAAGATGAGTGAGTGAATTATTTTAGTTACGTCATGAGTGAGAAAGGGACTTATCCTAGCAGTATTTCTGAGATGGAGATGGCAGAACTTGGTGATGGAGTGAATGTGGTGAATGAAGGAGAGGGCAGAGTCAAAGATGACCCGTGGGCTGGGGGTGTTAATGATATTGTGGTATTAATAGTGAGGGAGAGTTTGGGTGTGGGGTTGGCAATGGAAGGGGGGAAAGAGTAGGAGTTCTGCTTTTGAAATGTTAAGCTTCAGATATCAGTGGGACATCCAGGGGGAGAGGTCAGGGGAGGAGTGTAAAATGGGGATGTCATTGGCATATGATGCTGAAAGTCAAAAGATTGTATTGGTTCACTAAGAGAAGAGGTGCAGAGTGAGACTAGCAGTGGGCCTTGTCGGACCCCAACAGAAGCAGGGAGTAAAGAGGAGGAGGCAGCAAAACACTGAAAGGAGTGGTTGGATAGGTAGGAAGTGAATCAGGAGTGGGTTGCGTCATGGAGGCCAGTGGAGTGTGTGGAGGAAAAGGGGGTGATCTAGAGTTTGAAGGCAGCAGAGAGATGCAGGAAAATTAGTAAGGAGAAGGCTCCCTCAAGGGTCTTATATATTTTTACGCTAGGTTAAAGGCGTCAAACTCCCAGCCATGAGGGATGTAAATGGATGGAGGGCATGGGTTTGTTTGTGTGTGTTTATTGCCATTATTTTGATCAATAAAATTACATTCTCTCAGAAATCTGCCGCCCTTAGTGATTGGATTGGCCTTGGAAGTTTTTTAAATTGAAATTAAACCATTGAAAATGACACAACCAATGAATGGGAATGCATGATTTTCGTGCAAATGTTTATTTTGGGCTTTGCCAAGAGAAAGCCACACATGATGCCACAGTGCATGTTTGTGTTAACAATCGTATTTTATTTAAATTGAATCTAGAGGATGGTGCTGTATTCCTTATATTTTCCACGTAGAATCTATCTACTTTATCTGTCCCGGTCATGATTTGCTTTTCAGACATAGGGAAAAGAAATAAAGTGCGCAACTAATGAACCATTTAACTTAAACCCACTAATAGTGAAATAGTGTTGTAAATAAATACCACCCTCAATCATAGGGTGTAGTTAATAACATACAATATCTGTGTTAACAGTGGCGGCTGCAGCTGTTAATGGGTCAGGGTGGCTCAACACTCCGACAGCACTAAACAAACAGGAAACAAAAAAACAGCGCGTACCGCATAGTGAAGTACATCAAAGTATAATTAATTTGTGAAAAAGGTAAGTATTAGGCGTACATCAGATTAAAATAACAAACGCATTGAGTGCAAATAGCACAACAGGTTACCACTCAGCAACAGGTATCGTGAAGCACTGGAAATCACAGCTATGGAGATTCGTGAGCTCCTCCTCACGCCCTCGGTGCAGGATGTTGCAGGAACCCGATCGGTCCGGTGGATCAGCCTCGTTGGGGGAAGATTCCTCCCGATGGTATCGGCATGTGTGGTCTCACCGGAGTACTGCGTCGCATCCAGATGACGTCACAGCGATGTGAGTCAGAGTCCCTTCCGTACCCGTGGTACGTGGAATCAGTCCGAAGCGGAGCGAAGTCCCAGTCGCACCAAAACAGTGGGGATATTACTAGAAGTCACAGTTACAATGACTCAATAAGCCACCAAGCAGGGAAACAAGGGCTGATATCGGACAGTATAGAAATAACTATACTATATGATAAATAATATATAATAAGTTATTTCTATACTGTCCGATATCAGCCCTTGTTTCCCTGCTTGGTGGCTTATTGAGTCATTGTGACTGTGACTTCTAGTAATATCCCCACTGTTTTGGTGCGACTGGGACTTTGCTCCGCATCGGACTGATTCCACGTACCATGTGTACGGAAGGGACTCTGATTCACATCGCTGTGACGTCATCTGGATGCGACGCAGTACTCCGGTGAGACCACACATGCCGATACCATCGGGAGGAATCTTCCCCCAACGAGGCTGATCCACCGGACCGATCGGGTTCCTGCAACATCCTGCACCGAGGGCGTGAGGAGGAGCTCACGAATCTCCATAGCTGTGATTTCCAGTGCTTCACGATACCTGTTGCTGAGTGGTAACCTGTTGTGCTATTTGCACTCAATGCGTTTGTTATTTTAATCTGATGTACGCCTAATACTTACCTTTTTCACAAATTAATTATACTTTGATGTACTTCACTATGCGGTTTGCGCTGTTTTTTTGTTTCCTTTTCAGACATGGCCCTGTTTAAGCCAATGGAAATGTTAAATGTTCAGATCCCAAACAGCATTACCAACGTTTGCTGAATTTTCCAGATTCTAGGTGACAAAACAGCAGGAAAAAAACATATGTTGCAATAACACCCTCCGACACACAGATAGCAGTACCCTATTTTGTTTAATAATACTGACATCGTAGTTTATTTTTTATCGCACCATTTTAATCACCTTTGTGTGTGTTTAAATATTGTATTTTTGTAAAATGTTCATCATACATGAACACAGATGAATGAAAAAGGAACTAAGATTTAATTCTGCATGGATCATGCAGGCAAACCATCTTCTATGAATAATTGACCATGTATGTTATTGTTGGTTAAACACTTAATGTTGCATGTTATCCAGGCACGTTTAAGATTATTTGTCATGGTTTAATATTTCTATAAACTTAAAAGAGAAACGGAGCCAATATGTATAATTATTAACAGCTGCTCATTTTATGCTGTTAGAAATGTCTGTATTGGCCAATCACAGAGCGATGGCACCTTTCCTATTCCTCGCTACAATACAGTCTTTGTCTCCATATTCTATGTTCAGAACCTGGGAAATATTGCAGTGCCTGGGTTACTGCCATTGTCTTTATACACATTTTTGTACTATACAGTATGATTTCTTCACTTGTGCATCACTAGGGATGAACTGGTGTCATATTAATTTGTCTTTTATTTTGATTTCCCCTGGTGCATTCAGTATTATATTTATAAATACATATTTTAATATATATATTTTTGTATCTATTGCATATATTACACATACTGTGTTTTAAACAGGACCCTTTTTATTTTTTTGTCATATCTTGCAGAAAAATCACTACATTTTTCCCAGTTGCATATATATCCCCTTATACCTCCCTCCAAATAAATTAGGCAGACATGCCTGTGCTGAAAATGGAGCACACCTGAGGGTACCCAGCTGAGAGATATGCTAATGGCTGCAAAGTATATTTAAATGCATCCCATCCCACACTTTCTAAAAGGATTTCCGTACCAACTATATAGAGTTGTCAAGCCTAAGGCACAACCTAATGACTGAAATGGTGTCAGACCCAACAGGACTAGAACACACACCCACTGCTTCTCTAGGTAGCAGCTCTAGCAGTGTGAGCTAAACCAGCTGATGACTAGCCGTGCACCACTGTTACTGAGCCAGGTAAGATTAAATAAAACACAGGTTTTCTGACACACCAGTAAAAATAAGGGGAAGCACAGCAAATAAAGCAGACGCAGAGAGAAAGTAATATAACAAAGTGAGCTGGTGACTTGAGTTGTTACTTCTAATCTTATAAAGGATAAAGATAGTGGGCCATATTTACCTAGCAGTGTTCTGCCATAAGGCACTTCTGGTGCTGGAATACATTATAGCCTATTCAAATAAATGGACTGTAAGGTGTCTTCCCGTGCCAGAAGGTCTCCCATGGCAGAAGACTGCTTGTTAGATATGCGTCTCTATCCCTGAAGAGGGTAATGTAAGTCTCATTAAGAGCTCATACCCATACAAAGCAGAGCTCAGTACAAAACTAAGTACACGTGAAAGTGGTGCTACCCATCAGCTGGTTCAACTCGTATTGCTAGAGCTGTCGTCCAGAATAACAAGCGGTTGTGTGGGTTCAACTTTTGATCCTGTTGTGTCTGACACTATACCTCCTTCATTCCTCATAAGGTGCCTTACACTTGTCAACCCAATAACACTATGTGCTGTGGGTAGCAAGCGGAATCACTTCCTGCAGTTCCTGGAGTTGTATTTATTGTAAAATAAAGTATTACAATTCAGTATGTGTCTGGCACTCGGAACAGTGAATATTTGTGTCCCTGTTCTGTTATACCGTAAGCATTGTTGTGCATATCCATCATGTAGCACCAAGTGAGTGCTCTGAACGCCACGGATATATACACTTAGCCTCTATCTACAGCTTTCCTTATCATCTAATAAGACCAGTGTACAGATGCAGCGGCCGTTAGTTTAAGGCATCATGGCGCCGTTTTTGTGTGCGCTGCTGTACTCCACGTGGCATGAACGCGGCCAATCGCCCCAGGCACACGTATTTATCGCGGTTGCTTTGTTTGAATTTTATGGATTGTGTGAATTATATGCAATGAAATTAATGAATTGTAATGTGTACAGTACTGTGCTACTGTGTCAATTTCAGGTGTTTAAAAGCCAGAACACTAAAATGCCATTTTCTGCACTCGCGTCTTAAGGCGGGAAGGTTGGAAGTAATCCCGCGCCATCACATGGGTATTCTGAGGTATACACCGCGTGATTTCGTAAAATTATGACCGCTGCATCTGTACAATGGATACTCTTTGAGCTCTTTGTTATATCCACTTTATCTCAGCACTATTAATATAAGTGTATCAAGTATTCCCATTGCTCTACAAGCGTGAGTTGATTTAACAGCAATGATACACTAAGTGCTTCCATATATGCACTGGTGTTGGCTGAATCAGAAAGATGGTATCGCTTTCAACATTTGTATCACGCAAACAAGTCTGAAGGTTGTTACTCTAAGGACAGTGGTATTGAATGCCACAGGTATATATATACACGTAACCTCAATAGCTTCTCCTATTAACTAAGCAGTTCAGTGACAATGGATACTTCTGTTGCCATCTTAGTGTGATCAGTGTAAGTGCTTCACACTTTTGATTTTCCAACTGGTTAACAGCACAGCGTTGGTTAATCTCAGTGAAGGCAGTTAGATTGCCTGCTATTGTAGTTTGCACTATGTCACTACCACACCAATTAGTGTTTAATAATGCATTAAAAAATTGCTAATCCCTAAACTGAAACGAACATAGTGGTTAAGCATACATCAAAACCGCTAATTGTCTATCTGCGACGTGGAGTCGATTATTTGTAAACACCATGCGTGCTTATCTAGCCTCAATAGCCTTCTCTACCAATGGGGCACAGAGTATAAGATACATTAATACCAATAGTTATATGATTGCTGTATGAGACCTAATTTTTGGTTAAACTATACTAATAATAGAATAAATTGGTCGTCTCTTACAGCTACTTATTTGCCATGATTAATTTTGAGTCCTTTTAAATATGTGTTGTTTCCAAGGACTTTATTTGAGCCGAGAGGTACATAAGACTACACATTTGTTAGGCTAATTCAATAGGTGGTTATCCTCCGACAGGAGGAGCTACACACGCGTCAACTGACCTTTGAAGACAAGTCAGTTGTACTACTCCAGAAAGGAATTAATATACAACCTGATCTTTTATTACAAGTGTTGCCCAGGTTGATACATCTGAGCACCTGTCTGGTTTATAACTACCTAAAAAAACCAGTTCGGAGGATTATCCTATCTACACAATAACTGTATATCAGCTGAAATAACTATCTCCTAATATGTGCACAACGGTCCTTTATTCAATGGTTATAGTTTGGATGTTTATGCACACCTTATTTTAATCAAATTGAAATAAAGAGTTTTTTTAACCACATTTTTGGTAATTGAGTGCTTCATTAACCGAGTTCTTTTTCTTTTGGTGGTACTATGTTATGGTGCTAACCTGCAGGCTCACTAAGGCCTGGGCCTCCGCTGATTGGGAGCTTGCGGGTGCGGGGTGCAGCGCCTCCACCCGTGGGGATCCCAGCATAGGCAGGATGGCTCCTCATGGGAACATATACAGTAATAACCACAACACACAGCAATAATAAACAATACTATTTACCAGCAGGTCCCTCCTGATACATATATAGAAATGCAATAATAACAGCACACAACCCGTAGTGTACCCCAATACCCTTGGCACCCTAGCAGGCTAGTTGTTCAGCAAGGCAACCCCAAATGTATGTGAGTGCAGCGCTACCCTCCCTAGTGTATTTGGTGGGGCACGTGGGTAGCTTCCTCACTACCAATGCCGTAGCCAGGTAATCCTTTGTAGATATCAGGAGTCGTATATGTGATCCCACGTAGCGGGGCCTCCCAACAATATGGCCCTCACTCCTTGCTTCCGGCAGCCGCATGGTAGTACTCCTTCGTGAGTTGTCCTTCTCCGTCGCTTCGCTGGTACCAGGAATGTCCCTGAGATATGGCCGTCCCTATAGTACTCATCTAGGGTGGCTCCGGGCCTAACTCGGGCCTACGGGGTTCTCTGGCCTAGTCCTGGGCCACCTACTTGCTTCCAAGTTTTGACACGCAGTCCCCAGTCTCAAGAGGATATTCTGTTCCCCTAGGGGTTTTCCTCTCCCTCCAGTCCTGTGGGAGTTCCAGCATGGCCACCGCACCTCTGCCTAAGAGTCCAAGGAGCTGCATCAGCTCCCCATAGAGGTGTGTAGGACTACCCTGCTACACAAATATATATATATATATATATATATATATATATATATATATATACATAGATACACAGCTCAACCCCGTTATAGTGCGATCCGTCATAACGCGGTTTGAGCATGAACCCCAAATAAATAAATAAAAAATTTGCAAACTGCACACACTCACAACACACTACACACACTCACAGCACCAGCACACACTGCACACACTCACAGCACACTCACTGCACACAGCACACACTCACTGCACACAGCACACACTCACTGCACACAGCACACACTCACTGCACACACTGCATACTGCATGCACACACTGCATACTGCATGCACACACTGCATACTGCATGCACACACTGCACACTGCATGCACACAGCACGCACTGCACACAGCACGCACTCACTGCACACAGCACACACTCACTGCACACAGCATACACTCACTGCACAGCACACACTCACTGCACACAGCACACACTCGCAGCACACAGCATACACTCACTGCACATTCTCACTGCACATTCTCACAGCACACTGCATACACTCACAGCACACAGCATACACACACCGCACACAGCACACACACACCACACCACACACACACAGCCCCCACCCCTCCTACCTTTGGTGTCACAGCCCATCTTTGGGTGCATCGTGGGGCTGCAGGGGGGGAGGGAGGAACGGTGCGAGGCTGGGGGGGGCAGTGCGGGGATTGGCGCAGAGTTGTGGGGGGGGCCGGTGCGGCGATCGGTGCTTGGCAGGGGGGGTGTCCTTTTGGTGCGGGATCGGCGCAAGGCTGGGGGGGGGCAGTGCGGGGATCGGCGCAAGGCTAGGGCCGGTGGGGGGGGGGGGAAATAGGTGCGTGTTTGGCTGCTGAGGGGAGTGCTGGGGAACTATAGTCGCTGCTAGGGGCCATGTAGGGCTGCCGGAGCCTCCCTCCTCCCCCCGATCGGGCGCGCGGTGGCCATTTTTTTTTTTAAATTAGCGCAACTCCAATTAGAGCGCGGTCGGATCGGGTGGCCCCCGAGGACCACGCTATAACGGAGTTGAGATATATATACATATATATATTTATATATATATATATATATATATATATATATATACACACACCTAGAGACACTACTAAATCTCTCTTCGGATTAATCAGAGTATGGATTTTTAACAATCTGGCAACGGATCTTGGATTCACTATGAAATCAGAGTTCGGATTCTTAAAAATCCATCCGGATTGTATTCAATGGCGGATTTGAATGAATTCACTCAACTTTTTTAGTACCTGATCCGCGGACTGGTTTTGGTGGGAGGGACGGATTTGGTCTCAAAAATCCGCGGAATTCCGGGAAATAACTTTGGACTGGTTCACCAACCTCTATTGTTGATATAATACAGCGACATCAGTTTAGTCATCAGTTGATTTGTCTACTTTGTGCTTCTAATATAGTGTTAATCTACAGAACAGGTACACAAATGTGCAATTTTTCATGGGGATTGAGAAAGAAATATATTAGATATGATGAAAAAAGGGGGTCCCTTTTTTTCCTGTACACACACACACACTTCCTAAAAGGCAGCATGATGTAGAACAAGTACCAGTGGTATCAGATGTTTTTACTAAGACTATTCACCACTTCTGGGAAAGCCATGATTACACAGGGCAGCTTCACCTCCAATGAGGCTACAGTTATCTGCTAGTGATTTACTTTTAAAGGGACAGCTGTATTCTTTTCTGTCCTTGTGAAAGGTCGCTAATCCTTGAATTGGACCATGTTTGGCGGAGGGCCAGAACCTAATTACTAATGATCTTTCAATGACACAACGAGGCTCCAAATATTTTTTCAAGTTGATTTGACTTTTATTTAGTTACCCGTTTTCATACTGGAAAAATTGCCCTATTGTCAAATACATCAATATTGCAACACACTATAAAACTACTCAATTATTTAAAAACAAACCCTTGTATGGGACATCCTTAAAACCTGACCTGTTGGTGGCCTTGGAGGACTGGAGTTTCCCACCCCTGGGTTAAAGGGAAGATGGTTGGTGTCCAATCTGTAGAGGCTACAATAAAGTAGAGTAGGCGAGCCACAGGTCTAGTGTTGGTCAAGTCAAAGGGAGGAAATAATTGTGACGGTGAAGGGGTAACCAGGCTCTTAATAAAGGTCAAGCCCTGTTTTGGTTACCTCTGATCCGAATATTAGGGTTCGAGTGTCAGCCCTTGAGCCCAGCAACTGTACATGTGTATTGTGTATTTTGCGACACAGAATTTTTGTATTTTTATCTTTCTAGGGATGCCAGTGAGCAGGGATTGCTAGGGTATGAGTTTCAAGGGGGGTTTTGCGGGTAAATTGTCAGAATGTGCCTAGGTAGTTGGTGTCCGGAGTTGTCGGTTCTCCTAAAAATGTACCCAAGAATCATGCTTGGTTCTCGGATGCATGTAGGCACATTGTCCCGGCAATATCTCCCCTTGAAAACACTTGTGCACTCACCGCTAGGGTTTCCTGCTTCAGCACAGCCCAGAAAGGTAAATGGGGGAAAGGGATGCAAAGTGTCCCTGTAACTATGAGGGCTCCCTAGCTTAAGGGGGATACCCAGTTAATGCCCAGGTAGGCCAGAACCTGTATTGGGGTTCATGGGCACTTCAACCATAATTATAAGGTTGTGAGGGGACTCTTAGAGTCCAGTCCAAGTCTCTGAGATAGTGTGTGGGGAATAAAGGCTATGCACGAAACGCGTAGAAGGGCTGCATCCCTTGATTTTATGATACCTCAATAAAGATTCTTCATTTTTGGCCAGACCTGTTCTTCCTTTGGATCGCGGTGCGCTACACCACTTTTCTGCACTAGTAGAAAATAAAGTGCAGCTTTCTATTCTATTCCCCAGACCCAGAGATTTAGGATACAGTAAAAAAGTATATTTTATTAACATTGGGTTTAATATTGTTATATACCAGCGGTGCGCAAACTGGGGGGCGTGGGAGATTTTTTTTGGGGGGAAGGATGCGTGGGCGGTTGCAGAGGTCCCACGCTCTTCCCCAAGTCATTTAAATTAAATGCTGGGTGGGGTGGGGGGGGCGGACCGCACAAGGCCTCTGCAACCTCTACTTACCGGGATTCAGCTGGCTTCAGGACGCGTGACTATGGCAATGCTGTATCAAATGACGCGTCACGGTTGGCTTAGTAACGTCAAATTATGCAACGGGTCATGTGATGTGACACGACCATGACACCGCGCGAGGTAAGGAGGGGGCGCACAACAGAGGAGAGCAGGCGCAGCAAGAAAAGTTTGGGTGCCCATATTATATACTGTTGTGCATGGTAAATGAGCTGGGACTTTCAGAACCAATGTTCAGACAGGCTACCGAGTTGGTGCCAGTAAGTCTTCTGGACATCGGAGATGAAAGCCGCCAGGGGTGTGAAGACCATTTTGGTAATGGGGAAGGGCTCATATTCCCACGTCCTGGAATGAATTGCTGCCGTTTGTCCTACCAAACTTGGAGGAGCCTGACCCAGCGGTGGCATCTGAATAGCAAGGGACTAAGGTGGCAAACTTGCGCATGTCCCTTGGCAGATTCAGATTCCCCGCTTACCCGGCTTTCCAGACCGGCATCGCTCTGATTGGCTGTCGAAAGTTCCCACGCTCTGATTGGCTGTAGTATTTTGTGAATGAACTCCAAAATACTATAAGAAACCCCCTAAGCCAATCACCGGAGAGATTCTGAGCGCCAGAAGTGCAGGCAGGCTTTTCAGAAGTGCTCTTGCACGAATAGCAGAGCACCGGCTTCAGAAAAGTCTGGCCGGAAAATATTCTAAGTCCATTTTTGCGACCCAAGTTCTCAGAAGGGTTGCGGTTGGGATTTCAAGGCGATTTTAGTTCCAGGATGTTTGGAGCGAAGTCCCGGTCAAGGAAAAACTCTAATTTAGAGTGCTATAGAGCTAGGAAAGTGTCGTTTTTAACCCCAGTCCCCAAGTAAGTGTTTCTTTTCGTCTGTATTTTGTGTATCATTGTGTGTGTGCCTATTTTTGTGAATAAATCTCAATTTATTTCATTATCTTGTTTTGCTCAATATATGATCCTGGTAAAAGGTGCACAATAAACCTGGTCTCGCGTGACAATAATGTCTCGCGTTGTAACCTAAAATAAAAAAGCGGACGAAATAAATGGTTATAAGACTAAGCAAAAACGCATTCCCTTCCCAAAGATGAATTGCTTAAGTCAAACAAATGAAGCAGCATGGTGGGTATAAAGTAATCCGGGCTATTGTGCCTAGGAATGAAAGTTTTCCAGTTAATGACATCACTTCGAATTTACATGCTCTGCCAAAACAACCATATTACTTCATCACAAGAAGACCCTGCTGGATAAGGCCATTTGAGTTAAATACTCGCACTCATTTTTCACTTTTGCTTGCATTATCTAAGAGATTAAAGCAAGTCTGTTCTTTCCGTTAGTTGTGTAGACCATGAGTCATATATATCTGCACATATAGCCCCCTTAGGATTTCAGGCAGTCTATCGTCTAACATGCCAGTGATTATTTCCCGCAGACAAACTACTCAGCGATTTGCTTTTGCATTGTGACTGCTAATCCCTGAGTAATAACTAGCTCTGATTCAGCAGGACATGTTTCTTGCTGAAAAAAATAACATCATTCCAGGGCTGTTTTAAGTTTTTATTTTTTTTTTCTCCGTGCATTTTAATCGTCATCCTATCCAAATTAGAAATGACACTTACGTGGAGAGAAGGTTAACCGTTACAGTGCTCTAATGATGTACTAGTTGCGTCATGGGCAGTACCAGATTTTTTTTTTTTTTTTAGGGGCCGACTGATGTGACTGAGAGGCCAGTCCGATCAAAACTGAAGTAGGGCACCCAACACTTCTGTTTCCGGCATCCGGGCCTGGTCGCGGCAGAATCTCTCTTGGAGCGATCACATCTGTAGAAATGCCAGGGGTCCGATCGCACTCCGGCGCTGATAAACCCCCAGCATTGTAGTGGTTGAAATGGGCATTAGTGACTTCCTTTGCAACACAAGAATTACTTTCCCAACGGCTTCACTCCGTTGAAGCAAAGAGGCCACTAACGGTTCAGCCCGTCTGCCCTTCTTGTTCCTGGTGGCCATGTAGTGACAGTTGTTCCTGAAAAGCAGCTGCAATTTCTCAAGGGGATGTTTTTGTTCCCCACTAACCTGTTTGTTTTATTAGTTGTCGGCTGCTACAACAATAAGAGAAACTAATCCTGTTTCACATGTTGGAAAGTCCATCATTTAGATTGGTCACAGGGTAAAAACATTTTCTCCCACGTGCATGCTCCTGGGATTTTTTCTGCCTTGTTGTTCATTTTCAGTGTTTGGCTCTGCTCTAGAGCGGTGCTGCTCAACTGCAGTCCTCAAGACCCCCCCAACAGGTCTGGTTTTAAAGATATTGCAGCTTTAGCACAGAGGGCTTAGTCAAAGACTGAGTCCCTGATTGAGCCACCTGTGCTGAAGCAGGGATATCCTGAAAACCTGACCTGTTGGGGGAGGGTTTGAGAACTGGTGTTGAGCAGCACTGCTCTAGACTATGGTAATTAGGGTTTTAGAAGTCCAAACTATTAGCAGGGCAATCCCAGAACCCCACTTTGCTATTTTATTTTTACTATCTGAACATACAGGCCTACATATGAAAGGTTTGGTAGACAGGAGCAAGACCTCTTCATCCTTCATTGACTTGCAGTGTTTTTTCCGCAGGAAATGGGATTCTCAGTCTATTATGATTATTATGAGGGAGTGTTTGTTAAATATGGAGTGTTGACCAGAATGATTCCAAACCATTGCAGCTAAAGTTTTACAGCAACAATTCCACCTTTTCATTATTGTTTGCCCCATTTTTTACATGGTGGGGAGATGGGATCCCCAGAGCCCAAGTGTCATCAATTGTGGCTTTCTATTGGGCTGCCATTTGGAGTTCATCTTACTGATTTTTAGCACAAGTTTTCTCATTAACTCCAGTGGACTTTTCCATTAAAATTTCCTTTTGTTTTGGAAAAGAAACCTCAGAATCTCACCAGTTTCAGTCCTTGGCAAAGCTCCCTAGCAGGGTGAAACGCGTGGAGTGGGAGGTTCTTGTTTTGGGCATTTTTTTGTCCGTGTTTTTTTTATCTGTCTATGATTTGAATAAAGCTGTAAAAAAACATTCATCAGTCGGGTTTCCTGAGCTTTTCTCAGAACATTGCTTGCAGTGCTCCGTCTTCTTCCATTATCTATCGTTTGTTATCTGACTTGCGCGCCCACGGAGATGTACGTGACGTACCCTCGTGGACTCCAGCTGCATTAATGAGTGCTCTCACCGCTACTAGCAGCACAATCAGAGACTGCCGGCACCAGAGATCCCAAAAAGGACTAACAAAGGAGGTGAGCACACACATTTGCCCTTCTCAGAGTGTGTCCGGGTTACGCGCGTTTTGTTTGAGGAGGTTATACAGACTTAAGTCTCCGCTACACCAACTGGATTATTATCTTAATTCCATTCATTGAGCTGTACGCAGTCTCACTTCACTCTCTAGAGCACAGGACAGTTTCTATTTTTTCTCTTCAGTCTTTGAAAGCTGACATCTTTTTAAATTTTTTATGTCATTGTTTGTATTGATTTTAACCTTTCATTAAGTAAGGGGGGGAGGGGGGACATTACATTTGCTTCCTAACTTGGGATCTTCCCATTACCAAAGCCAACATTGTGTTTATGGTCCTGGGGGCCTGGAATTCTGTTACACTGATATATTGATTTCATTTCTACAGTGAAGGACAACATATTTGGTACATTTCTTTGAAAATGCACTATTTACCCTAAATAAAGCAGCATTTCATCCCTACATTAGATAGATTTGCTTATTCTTCCAAACTCCTCCATCCTTATCATTGGGAACTACCCAGTTAAGGAGACACACTGGTGCAAAAAGGGAGAGCCAGTCACCGCAATCTGTGAAATGAATGCTGCCCGACATAGCACCAATAGTGCCATTCCCGCAATTAATTAAATGGTTGTTATGCAATAACACGGCTGGCGCCCAATTTCATTTCTCAAAGACTGGTTCGAAGTTATGAGAAATTAGCAGTTCTGCTGCAGACAACCCCCCCTGGTGCAAGTAAGATTAACAATACAAATCTATGTACATGTGAAAAGAAATTCCCCAAGAAGGGAGGATAGCTGCTTTGAGGCAGTGGGGTTGATGTTTAACAGGGTTAAAGAGTAACCATGAATGAGTCTGGGTTTATGAAGAGTAGACAGAGAAGTAGGCTGTTTCATGTGAGGTCTTGACCTACAACGTCTTCGTGGAATAAAGGCAAAAGTTATTAAAAGGGAAACTCCAGTGTGGGTTTCTCCCAGTCACTGCATTCTTTGGCACTGACACCATGCCGACCTTTCTAAAAATCCAACACTTTTTTTTTCTCTCCAGCACTCGTGTTTTTTCCCATGACCTAATATTTTCTGTAGAGATTGACACCAAAAAATACTGTGCGTTTTAGCTCCTCGTGTTTCTTCAACGTTCTAATTCATTTATGGAATTAAAGAGATCTTCATTCAATTCTCATAGGATAAAGGAATGTAATGTCGTTTTGTGAGTAACGAAATTAAAATAGTAATGGGCTAATGTTGTTTAATACGTTTCCTGAGGAGGGAGATGTCTTTGCTTTTTTCTAAAGGGACTCAAACTCCGTGTCCCTTTTTTCTCATTTCCCCTTCCTCTTGTTTTTACTGGCGGATTGGGGATCTGCTATTGTGTACTTTGTAAGCAGCATTTTATGAATAGACGTGGTTAATGAAACCGAAATCTATTTTCTTTCCTGATAGTCCTAGACATGACCTTTTAATTTCCTAGAAATGTGGAAACGTGGCTACTATCCACTTTGAAAACAGATTTATTTGTTGGTGTAGCTTTTCTTGCGGTCTAAAGCGATTTGCGTCTCGTCATTCTTGTGTAATAACAATACAGAGATATATGTATGTCGCAGACTCCATGGCTAATGTCCGTTTTCCCATTGGGCCCGGGGCTAAGGCGGCAAAATTTTGGGGCGGCAAAAATTTCCGCCCTCATATAATTTTGCTGTGCTCTCGGGCCTCTCGGAGCTAATGGGAAGGTACTTGCTTGTGTGGCCACCTACTTTCTGCCACACTACTGCTCCTTTGGAATACCAGCGCCGCGGATGTCCCCAACGTGATGTCACACGGCATCTTGTTGCCATGGCAACGTGACATCGAAATGCCAAATGGCGCTGCCGTCACTTTGGTGACGTCCGCAGTGTAATTTGACGCTGGGATTTCAAAGAACCAGGAGGATGGCAGCGTGGAGGCGGCCACACAGGCATGTGCCATGGGGTGGAAAATTTGGAAATCCACTGCTGTCCCTGGCTTACCGCAGGTAACCAGAAGGCAGCAGACGCCCGATTGCTGCCACCGCTTCTTGTTGGCACTGCGATCGGTATTATATAATAGGTTGACAATGAACAGCATAGTCTGTATAATCAGCATTTTATGATTTTCCAGCACAGTAAGTGTTTTATTTGGCTGCTAATATTTATCATTATGTGGTCTCTATACATCATTGCTTGTCTGATTTATTTTGTTAGTTATCCTATTAAAGGTTACGTTTTAATAACTACATCATTCCAAACTACCTTTGATCTGAGTGCTGCTCTAAAGGAGATCTTTCCTTGCCTAAGCAAGTTTTTGTTCATGGTGTATTCTTTGCTACTCCTAGCACCTTATCAACCACACATTAGCTACATAGATGTAGCCTAGCTACTTCTTTTCCTGGGCCCTACCAGTATAAGCCCTGTTAGGTGCAGGCAGTGGATAGGCTAATTCCTTCAGAAAGGCCCTGTGTGCTTTTGCAGCCTTGGATACATTAGATGGGTGTTACACTTACACAGGTGCCGGCTGTACTGGTATGTGTCTCTGGAACCAAGGGGTCCCGGAGCTGAAATGACCATGGTCCAGCTTTGGATACCCTCTGCTTCCCACTCAAGTTACCTATTTACTAAATAAATAAATTATATTTTTACAAGTTATTTGATTTTCTGTATTTTCCCAGAGAAGATATTTGGGGTACTGCCTGTTTTAAAACAAAAACAAAACCTCACAGGGGTTAATTTCAACGATATGTGCGGTATCCAGAATCCATAACGAGTTATATTCACTTCCTCTAAGTGCATAATGTGAAAGAATGAGTCTTTCTCTAGCAACCAGACGTTAAATTACATTGCTTTCCAAGAAATCCAAGCTGCATCTATGTGTCTTTACTGCTAGCAGTGCCACATTCTGTGCTCTATGGCTGCCATAGGGAATTCTATCCACTGCTATGTGTGTTTGCTTATATCATTCAAGAGGAGATAGTGAGAAGCTGTTTTACCATTAAATGCACTTTGTACACCGATTTGAAAAGTGCAATCCCACTTATAGGGGTATTCATGAAGGTCCGTTGGGGGGTTAACACATGTGATGCAGACTTGAGTGGCAGGTAATGTCTGATCTAGTGCCATAACCCGCAGTGACTTCAGTGAATAACCTCCTAAGAAAAGGTGCGATCCCAATCGGTTTACAAAGCGCATTAAATGGTTAAACAATTTCTCACTTCACCCCCTTATTGACGTGCCCACTTTGCTGCCCGGAGCCTGCTATGAATTGCAAAGTAGAGCAGTCTAGTTCCCTCTAGAGTTAAAGCGGCACTCCTTCTAGGACCAAATGAAACTACTACTGGAAGTGGCATAACTATATATACACGTAACTCCAGCACTGCTATGGGCAAAACGTATATACCAAGCAGCCATGTTGCTAAAAGTGTGTGTGTGTGTGTGTGTGTGTGTGTGTGTGTATATATATATATATGTAGCCAGGTCTCCCCTGCCTGCCAAGCCCCCCCTCACCTTCCTGGCGATCGCGGGTGCCTCCGAGCCTAATAGCGGTCTTGTCGGCCGCTCGGAAGAGTGGGGGCGGTCAAGATCCTGCTCGGGGGTTGCCGGGGACGCGTGCGGCCGGTTGCCAAGGCCACGATCGCGTTGTCAGGGCTCCCGGCACTCCCGCCGCCATCTTCTATGTGTTCGCGCATGCGCAGTGAGTCCCCGCATGCGGCGGCTAGCCAGGGACATTGCGCATGCGCAGTGACAGCGCGCGAGAGGCAGCCAATCAGGGGAGGGCTCACAGAAGGGACTACATCTCCCTTGAGCCCCAGGACCGCCCCACGTGACCCCAGGGAGCCAATAGGGCTACAGCATCTCCCTGCAGGGGAGAATGGATATATTTCGCGGGCTTGGAGCACGCTAGTCAGTCGGCGTCAGGAGCAGCTAGGGGAAGGAGGTAGGGTGCAGGAGTCAGTGACTCCCTGCACTAGGCCAGCAGCCCCCTAGGCCCCAGATAGCCCTGAGTCACCAGTAGTTGAGTGTTGTAGGGACAGGCCCCAGGTTAGGGACCCTGCCCCTTACTACACAGAGTCAGTTAGGGACACAGCGGACGCCGCGCATCCATCCAGAGGTTTGGGCTCAGACCTCCGCTGCAGCAGCCATCCGGGTGGGATTGCCCCGGACGGTAGTTCCTGTATTCGTCAGCCTTCGGATCCTTTGTGAAGCTTCTTGGCAGGCCCGGGCACAGGAGTGCTCGGCAGGTAACCATCAACAAGTCACCAACGATCCTACATATATATATTATTAATACGGGACTAGTGGCTGCGCAGTCACACATATCATCTCCCTTTAAAGGTGTGGGACATATTGTGTGGGGTTATTGGACACGGGGTGGGATCACCCGGTGTAGGTGGGAGCATCCTGCGAGACGCAGTAGTCAGTGTCTCCTCTAGAGAGGGACACCTGTTGATTTATGAATAAGTACATGCTATACAGTATAGTCATTGGTTATTTTACATGCGGTGTGTGGAGTGATATATATATTTATCCTGCGCGGAACCACTCCTCCTCTGGCGGGAGCCATCGCAGGTGGAGGCGTTGCACCACGAGATTGTGTTATATGTATGTACCCCAGGCTCCCCGAGCGGAGGCTTAGGCTCCTGAGAGCCACACAGGTATACACAGCAGGTATTAGCGTCTGTATTCACAGGGAATACCCGTTACATATATATACACACACACACACATCTATTTTCTTTCCTGATAGTCCTAAACATGACCTTTTAATTTCCTAGAAATGTGGAAACGTGCCTACTATCCACTTTGAAAACAGAAAACATTATATATGTATGTATAACTGTATGCTAATTTGCATGTCTTAGACAGGTCTGCAACCCTGCCTCTCACCATTATCACCCAGCACACAGTCTTTCCACAGGAGCAAGGGATTCTGGGAAATGACATGCAAATGAGCACCCAGTGCCACCTTTTGCTTCAAAACCATATAACATGGTTCCCTATAAGCTTATGCCTGCTGCATTTCTCGGCTTTTGAGCACAGCCTGGGTTAAGATGCATAGCCAGTATACCCATCCACAGACAGCCGTTTCGACCTTAATGGGTCTCATCAGTGTGGGATTGGTTATACTGGCTTTGCAAAATGAAGCAGGGATAGGTTTCGCCACACTAAGATAAGTTATGGAGGGTAAAAAAAAGTGACAAAAACCGTCCACAGTAAAGCATATAACAAATGGAAATGATGGTATGCTCATTTGCATGTCCTGCAACCCCGCCTTTCACCATTATCACACAGCACGTCCACTGCAGCAAGGCATTCTGGGAAATGACATACACATGAGTACACAGTGCCACCTTTTGCTTCAAAACTATATATATATATATATATATATATATATATATCTACCTTCCCTATCACGTAAGTTCTAGTAAGACACAGTCAGTGACAGGTTGTCCTATGGGGTTTTCCCCCTCAAGCTGACTTCCTGAGTGATGGGAGTGGTGGTGCAGATACTGGGTTCTCCCTCTTTGAGCTACAGGAAGGAAGTGCCTAAATTATAGTATGAAGTTCAGCCCCTTAGGGGTGAGTCCTTCAGAAGCAGTTAGGGTTCCAGATATCCCTTCATGGGGATAGGAGCTCTGAGCACTCCTCCCGGCTGGGAGTGAAACATGTGCTCAGTCACTCATGGGCTGAGGCACTAACCTAATCCAGAGAGGCCTCACTATCACCTGCAGGCCAGTACCATCCAGAAGCCAGGGATCGACCTTATCAACTGGAGCACACGCTGTACCAACACCAGCAGTGGCTGCTGTAATAAAGACTATCCTTTATACTTCTGGCTCCGCGGCAGTCTGTGTGGAGGGAGGTATTAGGAGTAAGGACTGTCATAGCGGCACTGCTGAAGCCCCCTATGTCTGGAGGTGCTGAGACCGAGAAGGAAAGAACCAAAGGAATCCCCAACCACACCGTAATAGGTAGGTTTAAGCAGAACAGACGTTGTGACACATTACGCATTAATGTAGCGACGCGCTGTTTGGAGGTGGGGCTCAGTACCAGGAAGTCAGCTTCCGGGTGCTCTGTGCTGTTCTACTTAAACCTACCTATTACAGTGTACTCTGGATGCTGGTCATAGCGGGTCATCTTTGGCAAGATTGTGGCAAGATTCTAGCAGCAGTACAGATGAATTGGAGCCCTGTGGAGTTACATCTACATCGGAGGAGATACGTTCCGTTTGCAGTTTTCTCCACTACAGATGAATACCCCTCAAATGGCACATGTGGTTTCTGAGTTCCGTGTGATATCAGCACTTGATCTGCCTCCAGCTGTCAGCGTCCGTTTACAGATTGTCTCAAATTAATGTGTTTTTACCTACCATGTGTGTGCAAGTCCTGGTGACTAGTCTACGTTTTAATAAAATTCCTTTTATATACAGTATTATACAAAGTAGTGCCATAAAGCTGGCACTTTTCTTTTTTGTTATATATATATATATATTGTGACAGGGTCATTGACTCCGTGTATGTGAATAGGAGATGGCAGTATGCATGCTATCCAGTAAACGAGGGGGTTAACTCAGCTTGTTAAGCAGACCACAGGTGATTTGAATTAAGCTCCTTCACCTGCTTTAAAAACAGGAAGAGGAAATGCCTCTGGGGCGGCAGTCTCTCTCTCTGAGGCATAGAGGGAAGACAGAGGAGTGTTAAGACAGCCACAAGCTGCCCAAAGTGATCCTGTCCCAAGAGGGAAGAATAAAGCTCCCAGGTAAGGAGCCAACTGCGTTTGCTGTACTTTATTGGGCTGGAATAGGTTAGCTAGCCAGCCAGATAGTTAGCCTGCACTTTTGTTTAGCTAGTACCCCGACCGGGATTAGGATTTGGTTTCATTTCAATTTTAAAGGGACAGTGTACCCATTGTTTAGTTACCGTTTTTGGACAAATAAACCCAACAGCATTATTTCACCGGAAAAGACGTTTTGTCTCCTCACTTACCACGGCCATCCTGCCACAATATATATATATTCCATCCATTAGCATCTACATTAGATTTAGTCAAATATTGTGTAACAATTATCTACATTTGGCCCAAGTGGTCTATGACTATTTTGTCACAAGACGTGGCTGAATTTTTGGATGCACAAAAAAATGTGGCAAAATCAAGAAATCAGAAGCGGATGTAATTATTCCCCAATCGGGAAGCTAGTGCAAATGAAGTTCCACTGTCTGTGATGTAGAAAGTCCTATCAACACCCTCCTCCGCCCCACTGCCCAGCACAACCCTGTCTTCCCACCCTTCTACAAAACAGCCCACAGCAAATCTCCTGTCAACAAAATGGTGCCCTTACCTGAAATGTTGTTCTATTAGAGGGGGCCATTTACCAATAAATGGTAAGCTTTTTCTCTTCAGTGGACTTGCAGAGAGTGATACAATACCGCTGCCTTTGTGTCTCTGTCCCACTTTATTTGCGAATGAGGTGCATTCACCTTTGTACAAGTGGATTAGTTATGTCTAAAACCGGTGCGACTAGCGGTCTCCAAAGACAGGTTTAAAAAGATATATCATCACCTCACTGACTGTAATTTACTTAACCCAGGCAACGGTAAAGTCCTGTATCATAAGTCGTACTTGGAAATAAACGCACACCGCCCCTGCAAGCTCAGAACCCTGGGAAATAAACGCACACAGCCCCTGCAAGCTCAGAACCCTGGGAAATAAACGCACACAGCCCCTGCAAGCTCAGAACCCTGGGAAATAAACGCACACAGCCCCTGCAAGCTCAGAATCCTGGGAAATAAACGCACACAGCCCCTGCAAGCTCAGAATCCTGGGAAATAAACGCACACAGCCCCTGCAAGCTCAGAATCCTGGGAAATAAACGCACACAGCCCCTGCAAGCTCAGAACTCTGGGAAATAAACGCACACAGCCCCTGCAAGCTCAGAACTCTGGGAAATAAACGCACACAGCCCCTGCAAGCTCAGAATCCTGGGAAATAAACGCACACAGCCCCTGCAAGCTCAGAATCCTGGGAAATAAACGCACACAGCCCCTGCAAGCTCAGAATCCTGGGAAATAAACGCACACAGCCCCTGCAAGTTCAGAACCCTGGGAAATAAACGCACACAGACCCTGCAAGCTCAGAACCCTGGGAAATAAACACACACAGCCCCTGCAAGCTCAGAACTCTGGGAAATAAACGCGCTCAGAACTCTGGGAAATAAACGCACACAGCCCCTGCAAGCTCAGAATCCTGGGAAATAAACGCACACAGCCCCTGCAAGCTCAGAACCCTGGGAAATAAATGCATACAGCCCATGCAAGCTTAGAACCCTGGGAAATAAATGCATACAGCCCATGCAAGCTCAGAACAGTGGGAAATATAAGCACTCCGCTACTGCAAGCTCAGAACCCTGGGAAATAAACACCCACAGCCCCTGCAAGCTCAGAACCCTGGGAAATAAACGCACACAGCCCCTGCAAACTCAGAACCCTGGGAAATAAATGCATACAGCCCATGCAAGCTCAGAACCCTGGGAAATAAATGCATACAGCCCATGCAAGCTCGGAACCCTGGGAAATAAACGCACACAGCCCCTGCAAGCTCAGAACCCTGGGAAATAAATGCATACAGCCCATGCAAGCTCAGTACCCTAGGAAATAAATGCATACAGCCCATGCAAGCTCGGAACCCTGGGAAATAAAACAGTCAGCTACTGCAAGCTCAGAACCCTGGGAAATAAACGCACACAGCCCCTGCAAATAGGGGTCCGGTTTTCATGGTAATTCCGTTGCCTGTCCGGTATAAAATTGGAGGTAATACCGGACACGTGTCCGGTATTCCCATTTTTGCAGTGGCGGAGGCCGGCATGAGGGCAGGCAGCGCAGAGAGTAGTACTGAGACAGGGGGGCGGGGAGGCAGGAGCACTCGTGTGTGTGTGTGTGTGTCTGTGTGCAGCCTGTCCCTGATTGGAGGAGCAGAGAGCCAATCCGAGGACAGCAGGAACGGAGCCCACACCCCGGCGGCCCAGAGACGTCTGTGTGACTGTCCTTCCTGGCAATAAGGTAAGGACACATATTGGGGGGTCAGGGTGAGATGGTGAGAGGATGGGGGGGATGGTGAGAGGATGGAGGGGGGGGTAAAATGGTGACAGGATGGAGGGCCAGGGTGAGATGGTGACAGGATGGGGGGGCCAGGGTGAGATGGTGACAGGATGGGGGGCCAGGGTGAGATGGTGAGAGGATGAGGGGGCCAGGGTGAGATGGTGACAGGATGGGGGGGCCAGGGTGAGATGGTGAGAGGATGAGGGGGCCAGGGTGAGATGGTGACAGGATGGGGGGGGCCAAGGTGAGATGGTGTCAGGATGGGGGGGGGGCAAGGTGAGAAGATGATGAGGAGGGGGGAATGAGGATAATGCGGTGGGGGGGGTAAGATTGTGATGGGGCCAGCCTGGGGAGATGAGATCATATGATGGGGGATATTTTAAATGTATTGGGGAGGAGGGGTATATTTAAAATGTATTGGGAGGTTGGGGTATATTTTAAATGTATTGGGAGGATATTTTTTTTAATGTATATGGGGGGAGGTGGGGGTATTTTTTAAAATGTATTTGGGGGGAGGTGGGGATATTTTTAAAATGTATTCAGGGGGTGGTGAGGGTATTTTTAAAATGTATTCAGGGGTGTGGGGATGTTTTTAAATGTAATTGTGGGGCGAGGGGTTATTTTTTATATGCATTTGTGGGGCGTGGGGGTATTTTTTATGTATTCGGGGGGCGTGGGTGTCCAGTATTTTTGGACAAGCCACCTGGCAACCCTGCCTGCAAACTCAGAAGCCTGGGAAATAAACACACATACAGTACTGCCCCTGCAAGCTCAGAACCCTGGGAAATAAACACACATACAGTACTGCCCCTGCAAGCTCAGAACCCTGGGAAATAAACACACATACAGTACTGCCCCTGCAAGCTCAGAACCCTGGGAAATAAACGCACCCTGCCAGCTCACAACCCTGGGAAATAAGCACACATACAGTACTGCCCCTGCAAGCTCAGAACCCTGGGAAATAAACGCACCCTGCCAGCTCAGAACCCTGGGAAATAAGCACACATACAGTACTGCCCCTGCAAGCTCAGAACCCTGGGAAATAAACGCACCCTGCCAGCTCAGAACCCTGGGAAATAATGGTAGTGTCAGTTCCCAATGTATGTTTTTGATTTTTCCAAGATTTGTTTTGATAGATTTTCTTAGCAATATAATAAGGTATCTTATTTCACCTCCCTAGTTTTACCTCTGTTCATTGATTTTTATTAAAAAGAAAAGAAAAAAATTGCCTAAACTAATGACTGCTAATCCCCTCTCGCTTGGTGACACTAGAAGAACCTTATCTGAGTAGATAAGGTGGGACATTTGTTTTCTGATAAAATATTTTTTCGTTTGCGTGGTGGGGTGGAGAAAGTGAGAATAAACAGCAGGAGTTGCCAACACTTTATTGCATGGCCTTTTCAAATTAAAATAAAAAACACGAAAACAAGGTTGGTAATCAGCTTTTAAAGGACCTCACATGGAGCTAGCTTTCAAAATAGGTAAGTGCAAGAAATGTATGTCCGACATTAAAGGGGCAGTTAGGTGACCTTCAATGACTTTCCTACCTAATATATATTTGTAAGACGGCTACAAACCCTGACACATTGGTATGTATTGTGAACAATCAGATAACAGCTTTACAATAGTCCAACTCTGTAGGCAGAAGCAACCTTGGAGGTTATTCATTAAACACTGACAGTGCCAATTGGGGCACTATCGCACGGATAATGTTTCCGAGTGGTTGTGCCACGATAAGCAGTGTAATGAAAACCCCACTTGTCCCCACTCATGATGTAGAGTAGACCAGGGTTTCCCAAACTTTTTTTTCCGTGACCCGGTTATTTTTGAACTTCTCCTTCGTGACCCACTAAAAATTTTATCGCCTATACTGGCCTATAGGGCCTGCACAGACACACACACAGCCACTGATACACACACACACACACAGCCACTGACACACGCAGCCACTGACACACACACTGATACACACACAGCCACTGATACACACACACGCAGCCACTGACACACACACAGACGCAGCCACACAGAGACACGGCTACACACACACACACACACACACAGACACTGATACACACACACACACAGACACTGATACACACACACACAGACACTGATACACACACACACACTGATACACACAGACACTGATACACACAGACACACAGACACTGATACACACACACACACAGACACTGATACACACACACACAGACACTGCTACACACACACACAGACACTGATACACACACACACACTGATACACAGACACTAATACACACACACACACACTGATACTGATACACACACACACTGATATATACACACACACACACACACACACACACACACTGATACAGATACACACACACACACACACTCGCTCTCCCCTATATGCACAGAGACACAAACAGTGAATTACAGGCAATGACGGATGTGAGTGACTGGAGGGGGGGCCAGGGACTGGGTGGGTGGGGCAGGGGGGGGACTGGGTGGGTGAGGGGGAGGGGGGACTGGGACTGGGGGGGAGGACTGGGGGGATGGGAGGGGGGACTGGGTGGGTGGGGGGGGAGGGGGGACTGGGTGGGTGGGTGGGGGGACTGGGTGGGTGGGGGGGAGGGGGGACTGGGTGGGGGGACTGGGACACTTGGGTGGGAGGCAGTGACTGGGTGGGTGTGTGGGAGACGGTGGGTGAGTGACTGGGTGGGTGGGAGACAGTGGGTGGGTGGGTGGGTGACAGTGACTGGGTGGGTGACAGTGACTTTGACAGTGACTGGGTGGGTGGGTGACAGTGACTGGGTGGGTGGGTGACAGTGACTGGGTGGGTGGGTGACAGTGACTGGGTGGGTGGGTGACAGTTACTGGGTTTGACAGTGACTGGGTATGACAGTGACTGGGTGGGTGGGTGACAGTGACTGGGTGGGTGGGTGACAGTGACTGGGTGGGTGACAGTGACTTGACAGTGACTGGGTGGGTGGGTGACAGTGACTGGGTGGGTGACAATGACTGGGTGGGTGACAGTGACTGGGTGGGTGACAGTGACTGGGTGGGTGGGTGAGTGACTGACTGGGTGGGTGACAGTGACTGGGTGGGTGGGTGACAGTGACTTTGGGTGACAGTAACTGGGGGTTGACAGTGACGGTGGGTGAGTGACTGGGTGGGTGGGTGGGTGACAGTGACTGGGTGGGTGACAGTGACTTTGACAGTGACTGGGTGGGTGACAGTGGGTGGGTGGGTGACAGTTACTGGGTTTGACAGTGACTGGGTATGACAGTGACTGGGTGGGTGGGTGGGTGACAGTGACTGGGTGGGTGGGTGACAGTGACTGGGTGGGTGACAGTGACTTGACAGTGACTGGGTGGGTGGGTGACAGTGACTGGGTGGGTGACAATGACTGGGTGGGTGACAGTGACTGGGTGGGTGGGTGACAGTGACTGGGTTGAGTGACTGACTGGGTGGGTGACAGTGACTTTGGGTGACAGTAACTGGGGGTTGACAGTGACGGTGGGTGAGTGACTGGGTGGGTGGGTGGGTGACAGTGACTGGGTGGGTGACAGTGACTTTGACAGTGACTGGGTGGGTGACAGTGACTGGGTGGGTGGGTGACAGTGACTGGGTGGGTGACAATGACTGGGTGGGTGACAGTGACTGGGTGGGTGGGTGACAGTGACTGGGTTGAGTGACTGACTGGGTGGGTGACAGTGACTTTGGGTGACAGTAACTGGGGGTTGACAGTGACGGTGGGTGAGTGACTGGGTGGGTGGGTGGGTGACAGTGACTGGGTGGGTGACAGTGACTTTGACAGTGACTGGGTGGGTGACAGTGACTGGGTGGGTGGGTGACAGTTACTGGGTTTGACAGTGACTGGGTTTGACAGTGACTGGGTGGGTGGGTGACAGTGACTGGGTGGGTGACAATGACTGGGTGGGTGACAGTGACTGGGTGGGTGGGTGAGTGACAGTGACTGGGTGGGTGGGTGACAGTGACTTTGGGTGACAGTAACTGGGTTGGTGACAGTGACTGGGTGGGTGACAGTGACACTTGACAGTGACTTTGACAGTGACTGGGTGGGGTGACTTACCTTGCCGCCGGACGCTTTCCCCTGCTGCCCCCGATATCCCCTGCTGCCCCCGATATCCCCTGCTGCCCGGGACGGGAGGTGGGCTTGGGGGTACGGGAGGTGGGCTCGGGAGGGGGTGCCACGGGAGGTGAGCTCGGGAGGGGGTGGCACGGGAGGTGAGCTCGGGAGGGGGTGGCACGGGAGGTGAGCTCGGGAGGGGGTGCCACGGGAGGTGAGCTCGGGAGGGGGTGCCACGGGAGGTGAGCTCGGGAGGGGGTGGCACGGGAGGTGAGCTCGGGAGGGGGTGGCACGGGAGGTGAGCTCGGGAGGGGGTGGCACGGGAGGTGGGCTCAGGAGGGGGGTGCCACGGGAGGTGGGCTCGGGAGGGGGTGCCACGGGAGGTGGGCTCGGGAGGAGGTGCCACGGGAGGTGAGCTCTGGAAGCGGGTCGCGGGAGGAAGCGGGCCGCAGAGGACTTCCTCCTCCGTCCCACGTTGGGAGCGGGGGGGGGAGGAAGGGAGCGGGGGGGAGGAAGGGAGCAGGCCCTGCTTGCCCTGCGCGTGCGCGGGGGGAATCGCTGCCATTTTTTTTAACTCGAGCGGGGGGGGGCGGACGGGAGACACCGCGCGCCCAGCCTCGCTGCGACCCGGCACCGGGCCACGGCACCAAAATTGCCGGGTCGCAGCGAGGCTGGCCGCGCGGTTTCTCCCGTCCGCCCCCCCCCCCCCCCGCTCGAGTTTCCATTTGGGAAACGCTGGAGTAGACCATTGATGACACTGGGTCCAGCCCCACATTGTCATCATTATGGGAATATTTTGTTTAAGGACATGCATGGTTCAAAACTTGTAGAGAAAACTGCCCTATGGGACCCCATGCAGGATGCACCAGAAAACATGTTGTACTGTACTGTGTTATATGGAGGGTGTTTGTGCTACTTTTTCTCATGCAGCGATTCTATACCTTTATTGTAAACAATAAGGCGACCGACTGCCGTACAGCTTAGACTTCATTATTCACTGCTGGTGACGATAATTCTTGCACATACAAACAACTGCATAAGTCTATCCCTTAAAAGGAATGCTTATGCCATGGTTTACAATAAAAACGGCTTGCACTAAAATAATTTGAACATTTATTTATTGAGCCATTTCTTATTTATTGTGTCAGGATGAAATGAATCGCTGATCCATTGCATCCTAATGTGTTGTATTTGCGTCGTTTACAGTGTGAAGTGAACTGTTTGGCATTGCAGCCTTCTCTCCAAATTCCCACCCAGAAAAGTAAATACGAACTTTGTTCCTGTGAGTTGTGCAAGCAAACTTCCCCTGATTTACTGTAACTGTTCTAGTTGATCTGTTACTCGTTAAGACTTTGCCTTACATGCACACAGCCCCTTTTGTAGCAGGATCTGGTATCTTTCAGATGCAACTAAGAATAACCGGGTTACTGAAATTCATGTTAAAAAAAAAATTGGCAGCAGTTTATTTGTGTATTTAAGCATATTATACAGCATGAACCTCCATTGAGGGATTATACAGAAAAAATGTAGGGATCTCCTCTCTAAAGTATTATTTCCGTCAAGATTTTAAAACGACTCCCCAATGGTCCCAGCCCACCCACATTGCAAGAGGAAAGAGAGAGGACTTGTAGTAATAACACTGTGGCTGAAGTGGGTGGAACACGTTTCAGATGTTTCGTGACCTTGGCAAGACATTCTGACTTGAGACTTGTGCACCCAAATACATTATTTTATTTTATGATGTCACTAAACAGAGATCATGTTGGTCTATTAAGCGTTACCACAAACGGCCATCAACCTGCACATCACCCAATATATTTCCTGAACACGGCATAACTCTTCTGATCACAAGTAGCATTGTCTGTATTGTGGGGCACTCTCCTTCACCAGGAGTGGCCAACTCCAATCCTCAAGGGCCACCAACAGGCCAATTATTAGGGATATCCCTGCTTCAGCACAGGTGCTCAACCAGTGCCTCAGTCAGAATGAGTGAGCACCTGTGCTGAAGCAGGGATATCCCTAATACCTGGCCTGTTGATGGCTCTTGAGGACTGGAGTTGGCCACTCCTGTCCTATACTGTAAGCTGGAGGTCAGAGGCATTGGATATCCGCAAATCAGCGTAGCAGACCTTCCAAGTGCCTTTGCTAGAGAACTAGTTTATATCCGTTTCCATTTTGAGGGCCAGCCCATTATAGCAATAGTTTTTTTTGTTTTGCACCGAACAATAGAGAACTATGTGGCACACAACCGCTTTATATGATAATGTAGATGTCAGACCTACTGTAAATGCATGATATTCTGGACCTAAAAAAAATTAGTTACTAACTTGAAGCCTATGAGGATCAAACAAGTATATCCTGTAAACTACAGGTAGTCCTCGTTATCCAACGTTTCACTTTACAACGAATGGCATATCCATGTCACGGTTGTGCTCGCCACAAACTCGGGTCGGACCGCGTGGCTGAGGTAGGGTTGTAAAAGCACCGACCTTAAACCTCGCAGGCTGATCCGGATTGCGCAGTTCATAGTCGTACGTAGCAAGATCAGGATAGGAGAAGACAGCATCGTCGTTGGGCAAGCCAAGGTCAGGACAGGAGACATCAGGGTAAACGTAGTTCAAGCAGGAGTTCAGTAACCGGTAGTCAGGGGAACCCCGTTTCAGCTTATCAGCTCGGGGTATGACTCTGCGCGTGCGGCGACCATGGCCCATGGTACTGGTCTCAGGAGGTGGAAGGCAGACCAGATTTACACACCGCCTAGCTGCACGGTTAAACCAGTGCGCCGGCGCAAGAGTCCTGAGCGGGTTAGGGAATCCTCTGTAGCAGCGCAGGAACCAGGACACGGCCTCTCTAGATTAGGGAAAGAGTAGACCCCAGGAACCAGGAAGCTGTAGATATACAGGGAAACCTCCGCTTCAGTGCAGGAATCCAGGAGACTGAAGGACGCAGGGGCGAAACCTCCGCTTCAGTGCAGGAATCCAGGAGGCTGAAGGACGCAGGGACGAAACCTCTGCTTCAGCACAGGAGAACAGGAAGCTGACGGACGCAGGGACGAAACCTCTGCTTCAGCACAGGAGAACAGGAAGCTGAAGGGCGCAAGGGAAACCTCCGCTTCAGCACAAGGGAACAAGCAAGAGCTTGTGGCAGAACAGTTGGTGACATCCGGTAAGGGCTATGCTCGGCAAGGAGCATTATGGGAAGGCAATACTTAAAGGCCAGCAGGCCAATCCCCAGCGGGGGTGTGAAGGTATTGTTCCAATGAATGAATGCAAGTCTAGGTTGCATAATAGGCTGCACAGCTGCAGTAGATACCAGAGGGAGTGTGTATAGCTTTTGGTGAGTGAATCCAGGCTGCAGCAAACACCAGGAGAGCTGCTCCAGAATTGCACCGGTCTGCAAGGTAAGGTAACCAGTAACCCGCGGAGCGGATTCCTGACAGTATCCCCCCCTTCACGTGAGACCTCCGGGCGAACATGAACACTCATAGAGTTGGAGGACCGGGAATTGTTGCTGAACCGTCTAGGATTGGGGTTAGAGTCGTGGTCCAGGGACTCGTGGTTAACACTTAGTGTACTCCCACCCCCCGGTGAGAACTGCGGCCAGACAGGGTCATCCATGGGTCTTGGGGACATTGAGTTGTTCCTAAAATTCCTTAGGTGGAAAGGACATCCGTAAACGAGCAGTTCTTTGGTGAGTAAAGTTCTAGGATATGAGATAGATGGAAGAAACATCCTTGGTACATGGCTCGCCTCGCAAAATGTCTTGGAAATCCTGGGCTGTGAAGAACCAGAGGGCTCCAGGGCAGCAACGGAAGAAGGACCCCCACTGAAAGCCCAGTCCTTAATAAAGGAATCGGAATCTAGGATCAGCGGCCCTGCTAGTTGATCGAATACACCAGGAGGAACTTTGTAACAGAAAAAGTCTTGGCTGACCACTGTATGTTGGAATTTGCGAGGAATTTTTCCTCTAGAAGGCTCCCAGGTAATGGTTAGTAAGGGTATTGGCTGGTTGGAAGCTTCTCCCGGTATAGGTATGGAAGGTGACAAGGCAAGCAGTAAACCAGGCATAGGGGCCGAAATCTTGGGATACGTACAGAGTATCTCCAACTGAGAGGAGATACCAGGGGCAACCGAAAAATCCGAGGGCCCAAACCATGGTTTAGCAGAAGCAGATAAGCAAACAGTAGCGCTCTCTAATACTGGGAAATCTTCATTGGAAGATAGTATTGTCAGTGGATCAGGAATAGACCTTGGAATTTTCCTATCAGGAACTAGAGAAAAAGGCAGAGCCAGGGTAGTGGCGGGAGGGAAACTAACATCAGAAGCTGAAATTTGTACCTCAGTGACAGAGACCTGAGAATCAACAAGCAGCAAGTATGAACTATGAAAACTCTTAATGACAGGCACCTTAAGAGTACAAGGAGTCTTTTCTGAAACTGCAATGGCCCTAACCACAGGGGTGCCTAACCTGACACAAACAGGAATAGGTGTGTTTTCTAATGCAAAATCTCTGACCCCAGGACTCCTAACAGATAGTAAGGGTGTCTGGGTTTGATTAGAGAAAAAATCAGATGTATTGGTAAGTGACTTAGAAACAATTACAGAGGTTCTAGATTTGCTGGACATGTGAGAAAAAATACCCTTTAAGACAGGAGCTATAATCTCCTCCCAGAGTAAGCCCATGTTAGCTGGGGCATTTTTAGACACAGTACTGAGGGACTGGGTCTCAGCAAAGGCAGGACAGCTAAATAGCTCAGATTTAAACCCTAAGACTTGTAATATATGCATGGTGACCTCAGACAGTACTAAGGGAGTGACTACAGATATGCTGAACCCTGAAGGATTAGCCTGGACAGAGAAATCAGGGGGACCCCCAGTCAGGCTAACCATTGTAGGAAGAGATTCAGAATCTGAAGGAAAATCATTACCTCTCAGAGTCTCAGGGCCAGTAAGACACAATTCAGGGAGAGGGGAAACAGTGTGCAGGCTTCTTACTAGTTTAAATGAAAAGGCGTCACTTTTGAGAGAAAGCCATGTGTCAGCAAACCCTCCTGGAAACACAACATGAACCCCAGGAGAGACATATAGACTACTGAATGCTTTTAATCCTAAGCTTAGAGACGAGGAGAACCCAGACAGTACACGGGGTTTAAACCTAACAGTACTGGTCTCTGAAGTAGGTATTTGGTAAGGAATGTCTGGGAAATCAAAAATGACTGCAGATTCCACAATGTGGGAACTATGCACTGAAGCAGGGATCACCGCTCTCTGGGCGACAGACTGGTTCAGTGAAATACCCGGGAGGAGGAACTCTGTGGCTAAGCTTAGGGGAAACCCTGACTCCTGAATACATTTTACAGGAACCAGAACTTTAGCTGAAGTCTCCGCAGGTGAAACTGCGGAAACTTGAGCTGAAGCAGGGGATTTATAGCAAAGAATTTCTAAGGAATCCTTAAGGTTAGGGGAATCCTTCAATGCAACCTCTGCTGTCTGACTTGTGGACTCATTCTCTGAGGCTAAAGCAAAGGCATTAACTTGGAGGCAGCAAGAATCTACAGGGGTTAATTCAGACCATACCTGAGAGTAAAACATAGCTAGCCTTCTCTCTGAATTGGGGAAGACCAGGGATCTCTCTTCTGGTGCTAGGGGCGTGACCTTAGCTGGCAGAGAACAGGGAATTACAAAAGGAAACTCAGAGAACTGCCCCCCAAGGGTTAATACAGAAATGACCCTGGGAAAAGAACTTAGGGATTCTTTCTCTGACGGGGAAAGCGCACAGGCCTGATTGGCTGGGGTTATAATAGACATATCATTGGAATCAGGGCACCCGGGCAAACAATCAGGGCTAGGGACCGTGGCAGTAACTACATTGGAGAGCAATGCTAGTGGGACAGTTTTGGCATTTCCTGGAGAGGAAGGTATGTCCTCAGGTTTAGCAACAGGACTGGCAGCAGAGCGGGGCCGCCAAGCGTCAGCGCAGCTGGCGAGGAGGGAATCCTGTTCTCTTATGCAAATGTCCAATGCCGTGGAAAGTAAGCAGAGTATCTTTTGTACGTGAGCAAGTATGAGCAGAGAATCCTCTGGTACTACGTGAATGTCCAATGATAAGGCCAGGGCATGGAGTGTATTACAGGCGTTGGCCAGTTTCACAGGGTGCACATTATCCCAGGATAAAGGGGAATCAGGGAAGAGAATACTAGCGGCCAGAAGCTGTTTTACGTCCTTGAGGCGATAAGCCTTCAAAAAGAGATCCTTACGGCATTTTTTTTGCAAAGGGGTTAAACCTTCAAACATAAACGGATCTTTCATCTGAGGTAGTATTTCGCATAGGAACTGGTATTCACACTGGGACTGGTTTTCAGACTGGGACAGGTTTTCAGACAGAAACTTACCAACCCACACCACAGGACGGTCCGAGTTTGTGGGGCCGAGCATACTGTCACGGTTGTGCTCGCCACAAACTCGGGTCGGACCGCGTGGCTGAGGTAGGGTTGTAAAAGCACCGACCTTAAACCTCGCAGGCTGATCCGGATTGCGCAGTTCATAGTCGTACGTAGCAAGATCAGGATAGGAGAAGACAGCATCGTCGTTGGGCAAGCCAAGGTCAGGACAGGAGACATCAGGGTAAACGTAGTTCAAGCAGGAGTTCAGTAACCGGTAGTCAGGGGAACCCCGTTTCAGCTTATCAGCTCGGGGTATGACTCTGCGCGTGCGGCGACCATGGCCCATGGTACTGGTCTCAGGAGGTGGAAGGCAGACCAGATTTACACACCGCCTAGCTGCACGGTTAAACCAGTGCGCCGGCGCAAGAGTCCTGAGCGGGTTAGGGAATCCTCTGTAGCAGCGCAGGAACCAGGACACGGCCTCTCTAGATTAGGGAAAGAGTAGACCCCAGGAACCAGGAAGCTGTAGATATACAGGGAAACCTCCGCTTCAGTGCAGGAATCCAGGAGACTGAAGGACGCAGGGGCGAAACCTCCGCTTCAGTGCAGGAATCCAGGAGGCTGAAGGACGCAGGGACGAAACCTCTGCTTCAGCACAGGAGAACAGGAAGCTGACGGACGCAGGGACGAAACCTCTGCTTCAGCACAGGAGAACAGGAAGCTGAAGGGCGCAAGGGAAACCTCCGCTTCAGCACAAGGGAACAAGCAAGAGCTTGTGGCAGAACAGTTGGTGACATCCGGTAAGGGCTATGCTCGGCAAGGAGCATTATGGGAAGGCAATACTTAAAGGCCAGCAGGCCAATCCCCAGCGGGGGTGTGAAGGTATTGCTCCAATGAATGAATGCAAGTCTAGGTTGCATAATAGGCTGCACAGCTGCAGTAGATACCCGAGGGAGTGTGTATAGCTTTTGGTGAGTGAATCCAGGCTGCAGCAAACACCAGGAGAGCTGCTCCAGAATTGCACCGGTCTGCAAGGTAAGGTAACCAGTAACCCGCGGAGCGGATTCCTGACAATCCAACGCTTTACAATGCCACCCTATGGGCCATTTTTCAACGCCTGAATGCGTTATCTAACGCTCACTGCCACTGATTAACATGGCCCTTGCAAGGTCTGCTACGCTGATTTGTGGATATCCAATGCCTCTGACCTCCAGCTTACAGTATAGGACAGGAGTGGCCAACTCCAGTCCTCAAGAGCCATCAACATGCCACTTTACAACGGTGTTACTATCCAACGCTACTTCCAGAACGGATTCCTTTGGATAACCGAGGACCGCCTGTATGTGTGTTTTCAATGTCATTTGCAATAACTTCCTTTTTTTTTTAATGTCCCCTTATTTCCCCCAAATTTTTTAATAATGGCCTATTTTATTTATACATAAAACTAGCGGAGGTGTACACCGCACAGTAAGTAATTTGTTACAGCCATAATTAATCTCCAAGGCGCGCACGGTCTAATTGGTTTAGAAAAGATAAGATCAACTAAACTCTGCTGGGTCCTATCACTCACAATGGCCCATTCTCTTTGACCAGTTGTCCCTCTCTTTGTTTTTGTTTGTCCTCAGAGTTTACTTTTTATTTTTCCTGTATGATTTGTAAGACTTCCAGTTTTGGAAGCCCATTGCTTTTCTGGGCATCAATTTAGTCCACAAGGCTACAGCACTACAAGCAAATAATTAGAACGGGCGTCCAGTAATGATATTGATTTGGAATTTCCCTCTTGCACAGCTTTACATTGGTGTTGTATGACCAGATGTATCAATCAACATATCTACTTGTTTTTATTCTTAAGTACTTTAAAAAGTATAGCCAAACGCTTTCCCACAAACTGGCATAAATAATGCTTTAAACTCGCATGACCATATCAATAAAGGGGCGACTGAAATGGGAGAGTGCTGCAGCGCACATGCAACAACACACGCGGGGTCTCTTGACAAGGCTTATTTATTAAGCCTTAAAACATACAGCACACAAAACAAAATAGCTTTTCTTCAGCAAAAAAAAACAAAATAGCTTATCTTCAGCATGGCAAATAAAGCAGGTTCTCTTCAGCATGCAAACAAAACAGATTTTCTTCAGCATGCAGGACACAACAGTTCATCAAAAAAATGTACTTTGCAAACAGACCTTATATCAGTAATCTCTTCAGTAACTCACTCCTGTCTCCTGACCAGCTAGCTGCATGTGTGAACATCCTGGGTTTTTTAACACACTTTGATTATGCAGCTGGTATTCAACTAATTGCCATGAGCTTCCCAGCTGAAGATAACCTCGTCACTGCTGCACTGCAGACTAAACATATGTCTGGCAGGTATATAGCTGGTGGCTTTTATTTACCCTGTCACAGAGAGGATCTACCAAAACAACGAAAAGTGTGTTTTGGTGCAATTAGTCCCGTCCTCCCTCTTTTTTTTTTTTTTTTTTTTTACGTATTGCATTTATATATAAGAAGCTTGTTTGTACGTGCAGATTGTTCAAATGTTTATTCCACCCCCAAACTGTCGGATTATTTAGCATAAATCAAAGGAAAAACACGGGGCAAATTAAGTGCAGAATTTAATCCATCCCATTATACTATGTGCATCTGGTGACTCCTCCCATGCACAATCCTCAAACTGCAAACACGTGCAAAATTGGGGCAACGGGCCTTAATATTTTGGTGCCAAGAGCAGCAAAATAAACATTTCCCTTCGCCTTATTTTTTGCTCAAAAAATCGCCATGATACATTTTCCTGGTAATCTTTTCCCTATGGCAAACCTCTCAAGGGTCCCAGTTTGTACAGCACGGCCCGTGTTTCTCACGCTCTCCTAGGATTACCTGCGTGCTGATTCGTTAGAGATGGGGGTGGCCAAGCCCAGTCCTCAAGGGCCACCAACAGACCAGGAATTCGGGATATCCCTGCTTCAGCACAGGTGGCTCAGTCATTGTGAAGCAGCGATATCCTTAAAATCTGACCTGTTGGGGGCCCTCGAAGACTGGGGTTGGTCACTCCTGAATTTCAGTGTTGAGGCCCAATAATCTGGAAAACGTCATTGTTATTGTATCCGAATATTTAATTCTGTGAAAACAAGAATTCCAACTAATATCACCTTTAGTAAAAAAATAGAAAAGAAAGTGCAAAAACGCCAATAGTGTTATCCTGTTTAATAACAAACTTGAAATAAGGGGAAAGTATTGGACAAGTATTAAAAAGTAACCGTGCTCATGCATAAAAGGGGAGTCTGTATCCGTAGCCCTCTGAGGCTTCCTCCTTGCTGCTCCCGATGAAGGGGCGAAACGCGTTGGGAAGCAGTGCGGTCCCATGCATCCGAGGCCCCGTCCTTGTGTTGAACTCTGTGAACTTTGTACCAATGATATACTCTGGGCTGGGAGAGGCATGGAGGAAGCCTCAGAGGCAGCTACGGATACACAGTAACGCCCAACTCCCCTTTTATGATTGAGTGCGGTTACTTTTTATACGTGTAAGTGCAATACTTACCATTATTTTAAGTTTGTTATTAAATTGAATCACGCTATTGGCGTATTTGCCGTTTCTTCTATTTCTATGTGACCAGCTAAGAGTCTTGAAGCCCCTCAGATGCTAATGCCAGGAACGGAGAAGGAGGTGGAGTAACCTCTGAGAAATCTAGCCTGGACAGCGGGATCCAGGGTTTACATTGGCATCTATATATTTGGTTTTGGAAACTATTAGTGATCACGTTATTTTTTTTTATGACTAAATGTACTTTTTCTCGTATTTTTTTAAAAATTATTTTCCTCAACTTTTTCTTACACTTTGAGAAGTTTTTTCATGTGTAGTCTAGTTATAAAATAACTAGAACAGCTGTGCCGATGATCACAGTGAAAATTTAAATAGCACAAGCCTTATAGCGGTGATTTGTTACAACTTTACCTTTTAATTATACAGTATATTACTTTTTCCACCCTCTTCAAAATTGGTGAAGGGTTTGTAATGTTGTGCACATATTCTCTGGAGAGTACTTTCCTTTTTTTTTTTTTTAACTGTAAATCACTTTTAGTTATGACTTCTATACAGATGATATATAGGTAAATATATCCACTCAAAGCCTCACACTTCCAATCCTGTCACAGGTGTCTGATTGCCTGTCGGCTACATCCCAATGGATGGCATGCCTTTGCCACAAACTCGATGTCTAAAACTGAACTCCTTGTATTTACTCCTTAGCCTGGCCCAATATTCTGTCTTTGTATCACAGAAAACTGAACCACCATCTATCCGGTCGTCAAAGCACTTTGCCGAAGTGTGACATCTGACTCCTCTCTCTTTCCATTCATATTCATGCTCTGGCTAAGATGTGTCACTTCTTCCTCTTTAACATTACCAAGATCAACCCTTTCCTCTGTCACACTTCTGCATGCCCGTATCCTCTCCTATATGGATTATTGTAACCTATTACAAACAGGCCTTCCCACATTACTACTTTCTCTTTTGCAATATAGCAAACATTCTGCAGCCAGAATCATTTCACTTTTTCACCTTCACATTTCCATTTTTTTCCTGCTCATCTCGTCCTTTAATCCCTCTCCTATTTCCCCATGAAGTTCTGGATCAGTTACAAAGTTCTGCTTCTTACCTTCAAGGCTCTCGTTAGATATGAGCTTTGATCTCTCGTTATCTCACTGCTTATCTCCTGTGTTCTGCGCAGAACTGCCCCCATTTCCACACCTTTCACTTCTTCTGCACTCTCGATCACGCTGTCTTTTTAAACCTCATTTTCCCTCTCTGCCCCTTACCTGTGTAACTCCCTCACACGTTGTATACGCGAAGCACCTTCTCCCACCACCTAGAAGTCAAACCTAAAAACATACTTTCTCAATGAAGCATGTCACTAGTCTGAACTCATGACTACTGTCCCACACCCTCAGTCAAACTTACCAATCATTGTGACCAAGCACTGCTATCTCCTGCACACACTCCTTCGCAAGCCATCCTTGTTAATCTCCCAACATACCACGTACTGTACTGTATGTAGGTTACGAGCGCCACAGTGAAGGGCTTTCCTATTGTCTGATCTTGTTTTGTTGCACTTTTTTACTGTATTATATTTTTCTGTATTGTACACTGTTGGTGCGATATATATATATATATATATATATATATATATATATATATATATATATATATATATAATTTGCATTTGCTTACCCTTTACATGCCTTTCTTCTATCTCTGAGGAGGAAGAGTGAGTGGTGATATATATTTTCCCAATATGTTCCTGGCTCTGTTTTTTTTGTTTGTTTTTCTTTTAACACCACCATGTGAATAACAAAGCAAAGGAAACGTGTGACCTAATTGTGTCATTCAATTAATTATTTTTCGCAGAACCCAGAGCAACAAACAACTAATATAAAATACTCTGCGTGCCAAACAACCCCCCTGTATGAATCAGAACATAGCTGGATATCAAGTATTCGTAGTTTTGGTCTCTAGTTTTCCCGATTTAAAATGACTATAACCTGAATAACATGTTCAGCGTAAACCAGAATAAGAGATGTATCCAGTCTGTGCGGCTCTGATTCATTACAGTTTGGATGTGAAATCTGTGTTTGTCCAGCCCCTGTTAAAAGTCCCGCATGCTGATTTTGATAGATTGTGGCAGTGATAAGGGGTGTAGCTGTTCTGTCAGCAGAGCTAACCCTTTTTACTCTGTTTCCCTCTCTCCTATAGGTTTGTGATGTCAGTCCTGTGGGCAGTGCTTGGGAACTCCCATACCACATCGCAGCATCATGTTTCAGTATGAATATTAGAACGGGAGAACACTGCAGCCAAAGAAGAAGGGGAAAACTTGTTCATTGAATACAAATCGCTGCCTGGATTACAAAACCTTGTGACAGTGTTCATCTGCATAGACAGTGCATTTCTGTCTCTTCCCTCCCCCCCCCACCCCCTTTATTTCAGAAAAGGAGAAGACTAACCAACTTAATTTATCTTTTATACCTCGACTTCACCACATCTGGCAGCAATCAGTGGACTCCACCATGTGTCATGTCATTGTAACATGCCGCTCAATGCTATGGACCATCCTGAGTATTGTAGTGGCCTTCGGAGAGCTCATTGCATTCATGAGTGCAGACTGGATGATTGGCAAAGCAAAAAACACCGAAACCGACAACAGGACTGGTGGCCAACACGAATCTTACCGTCCGACACTGGGCATATACGGACGCTGCATTAAAATGCCTCAAGTGCAGTATTTTAGGAAAGATACCCTCTGTGGTCCTTACGCGGAGAATTTCAATGAGATTGCTAGTGGCTTCTGGCAAGCTACAGCTATTTTTTTAGCAGTGGGGATCTCCATCCTATGCGTTGTGGCATTTGTGTCTGTTTTTACTATGTGTGTGCAAAGTGTTATGAAGAAAAGCATTTTTAATGTTTGCGGGCTGCTACAAGGAATTGCAGGTACGTAAAGTGACAAAGCCTGACCTATATGTGCTGTGTGCTGAATGTGAATAGGTTGATTTGGGCATCAATATTTATTAGCTGTTTAGTTACCCTAGGGCAGGGGTGGCCAACGCCAGCCTCCAACGGCCACTAACAGGTCAGGTTTTCCGGATATCCCTGCTTCAGCACGGGTGGTTCAATCAGTGGCTCAGTTGTTGCTGGGCCACGTGCTGAAGCAGTGATATCCAGAAAACCTGACTTGTTGGTGGCCCTTGAGAACTGAAGTTGGCCACTCCTGCCCTAGGGTAACCAGGGGGGATATCCATATATGCAAGATACATGGGACACAATATAAGGTATTATTGAAACTGCTGTATTGTTATTACCGATGCCCAGATTAAGGAAGTTATGGAAATATACATATATTTTGCCAGTTTCATTATGTCTAATGAGCAAGAATGGCTGTTGCCGTTTCACGAATGTAGCTTTCGCACCCCCCCCCCCCCCCTCCCTGGGTCGTCACCATCATGTGAACGCTCCTCAACAGTCACATGAATGTCACGTTACTGGATAACGGGAACTGAAAATCGGCGTCCCCTTCCGTTTACATCGCATTTATAGGCCTTCTAGCACGCAAGCAAAAGCTCCACGACGTATGTTTACTACCTCATTGGATCCCTGGGTGCCAGATCTCAGGACGTAGTAACGATGTCATGGGGCAAAAGCAGCAATCCCACCTACTTGTTTATTTTTACCTATGGATTTCTTTACAGCTTTTCTAGAGCGGAACTGCTGTATCTTGAGGACTCCCACAAAGATTGACCTGTTTAGTATAATATACTGTATGTAACCGTCCAGTTTGGGATGGAAAACATCATGTTACTAGCCTTGCACTGCTGGGGAAAGGAAGATGTAATTGTGCATGGCTGCTTTCTTGTGAATTTCAGCAAGGTGTAATAAGGCTCATTTAGCAGTAGGTGTGTACCACAGATTAGACCTGGTGTGTGTATTATTTACTTAACCAAAACTCTCAGAGCTGAATGTTCATTCAACACTTTGAGGGCCACGGCCCCTTCGGAAACGCGTGGTCACAGGAGCGCTCTTGAAAGCGGTTACGTGACTGCGGCAGCCCTTACCCTGGAAGCAGAAGAAGAGTCGCCCTCCTCTTCCATTTTCCTTCACTGCAGATCGCGTGCTAGACTCAATGACGCAGTGACTGTCTTGAGGTACCGAAAGGGTTAAAGTTTGAAAAGTAATGGTCCGATAAGGCGAGTTGAGGGTTTTTTTTAACGTAATACCCACAAGGTCTATGTTTCCATAAAAAATAACCACTGACCACTGAATATGGATCTATATATCAGCTCTGAATTCTCAGTATATCACTGCTCGACTCTTGCAGTCTTTTCAAAACTGACCTCTTTCCCCAACCTTTGCACTACTGCTCTCACTCCTAAAGTCTTTTTGTTATCATATCTCTCCACCTCCCCCCTGACCCCCCCACACACACACCTCTAAAACGCCTTTGCACTCAGCATCCATCAAGCACCTCTTCTCCTCATCTTGAAGTCCAGTCTGAGAAAATACATTGTGTACAAAGCATTTCAATGACTTACACTCGTACTGTTTCCAACAGTCCCATCATTTCACTTTCCAACCATCTTGGTCAGACAATGCCTTTCAGTGCACTTCCTAACACCTGTCATTGTTAAGTCTTCCAAATATCCTTTTAGACTATAAGCTCTGCATTAAATATGCATGAGAGCACTTCTTAGGTTAGGTTCTGTTGACAGATTTAGTGAGGAAGTACATGGAAATGTGTTAAAATGGCTATTTTTACCCAAAACGGTATTGTTGTTTTTTTTAACAATATCTTTACCCAGATATAAAAAAAAAAAAAAAAAAAAATTTTAAGTCAAATTAAGTGGAATAATGCAACCATGTTTAAATAAGCATAAATAACTCCCCAAAGAAATTAGGAATAGCAGATAGAAATTAAGTAGTAGCTACAGCTGTACAGCATGTAATGAAAGGGACTAACTAGGAGTGACAAGGTCTTTATCCACTGACAAGACCTCCTGTGCTTTACCTGGGCTGTCACAGAAAGTGTTATATTATTGTCTTCAGTGTGAGGTGAATAGAAAAGACAGTGATGATTACTCTAGATCACACATTACATTAGTAAACCAATACCTGAAAGGTCAGTTTGTTTATTCCATAGCAACAGTTGCTATAATGGAAGTGCATGTCAATATTTGCAGCTGGTAATCTCATCTGTTCAGTCAGCTTCTGTCAAGATTTATTCTAGTTGACTCACAGCTGGTTTACACTGTTCGTACTTGAGCAGCATGCGTTCCTACAGCTGTGCGGCTGAATCATTATTACTGGTTATGTTGCTGCTGCTGTGTGACTGTGTACTGCCCCTTTTTCTCCAGGGGTTGCCAAAAGTGTTATTTTAATAGTAATGTCATATTATGAACACTTACATTTCTTTACGGTTTCTTTAAATGTTTAGGTTTTTTAAGTCTATAGATAACATGCAATCCCTTGTATGGCCCTTTTTAATTAGCATTTCCTTAGACTTTCAAGAGAACAAAGCTGCTTCTCCTTATTGCACATACAACTAACTTGCAATAGCCCTGATCGCTAGACTCTAGACACATTTTGCCTTGTGTGTACACACTCTTTCTCAACCTCCCTCTCATTTCTTAGCAGGGGAACCCGTCTCCAACGTTAGAATGTTCCCAAACGTATCCCATTGCTACAGAGTTCTGCTAGAAACCCATAATGTTTTTGTGTTCTACTTTTTCTCTTAAGCAAACATATCGGCGGTAAAAAAAAAGAGTCCTCTGATGCGTTTCGTACCTGTTTAAGACACTTTATCAAAGAAGCTTTGATAAACAGGTACGAAATGCGTCAGGCGGCTCTTTTTTTACCGCCGATATGTTTGCTTAAGAGCAGAATACATTGATTTTTTTATCTCGTGGTCTTGCGTCCAGCCTATTTTCTAACTGCAGTGTACATCGGTTCAGTGTACATCGGTTCTTTCTTCAGCCACTATTATAACAGGTTGCAACATAATGTTGGGGCTGGACCTACGAAAGACCGAGCCTTGGTTTGTAGACCTTCCACTACAAGATCAGATTCAATTCTGTCTTCTTCATTTAGGATTTTTTTTTGCTTTGGCTCTCTGCTTTCATAAAGCAAAGTACTTATTGTTCTCAATGTTCCATTCTTATTTATATTGGTATCACTCTACTTGGACAGGATGGTTGGTAACCTTGATGGTACATGGGATGTTTGAGCTGGTGACAGGTGCCACTAGATTGGGATTGTAGTAGGCGCAGGAAATGGGTTTTGATGCGGTTTGCCTGCTGAAAGTCATGTTTAAAGGATAACAACTATATTCTTTTCTAGGATTGCATGGCTTCGAATGCACGCCGATGGTAATTCATATCAGTGAAGACCTCCCCACACAGCTCTCACCACATGTCAAAACGTAATGAGATTAGCTTCTCAAATGAGCTGGTTTTGACATTATCTAACCCGTGAGACATTTAGCAGGCAACCACTTAGGTTGTATTGGACATGGGAAACTATTTTGAAGGTGCAGTCTCTCTTACTAATTCCTAATGGGGTTTTTTTGTTTTTTTTTAACAAATTGCCAGCGTACGTTTTACTTCTCAGCCTATCATCATCCTTGGGAAATCTTCCACTGGGTTTCTGTTTGAGATATGTTGACATAAAGGTGCCCTCCAAAGTGAATGAAACTTTTTTTTTTTTTTTATTATCATTTTTAAACAGAGGTTGGAAGCCGGGGTCTCCAGAGCGGAACCTCATTCATTTTAGCTCTGTGGACCCCCTTCCACGCTACTGGGGAAATGTGCACCCGGTGCTTCCTGATTGTTAAAATTCCCACATGTCACGCAGAACATGCATCACGGCCTCCAATTGGCCCGCGTCACGTGGGGGATTTTAAACTTCCAATTGTTTGCCATAGAGGGGAAGGAAGGCACCTTCCCCAGTAAGTGTCTCGAGAGCCAGGAGACTCCTTTTTTTCCACCCATAGGGCTGGGGGAATTCTGTAAGGGGAACTACTCCTTTAAATATTTTTGTTCTGTACAAAAAAGGCACAATGTTTTCAGTTTAGGAAGTGCTTTAAAGTGCAGCTTCGAACAACACAACTTTGGGATTGCTGCTTCAGTCTTTCCTTTGGTGTAGAAGCGTCAGTCTCCCCCTGTTATTAAAGTTGCATGTCTCATACGGTGCTATGTCGGAGTGCCCTCATTTTTCTGCAGCTTCGGATTGTTGCCTGGTAGGACTTCAAAAGACATGACCTATATTGGCTGCGTTTATTATTGGCATAGTTTACTTTGGTTTTTCCCTTTATGGTAAAACACAGTAGATGGGGACATTTAACCCCTTCACTGCCAGGAGGCAATGTATTGCCAGCCTCTGTGGAAGGGGAGTGATTAAGCTGGAAGGTTTTTTTTTCTTCCAATGTTTGCAGCTTATCACATCTCTGGGCAGGATATTGTGACTGATCCAAGTCTGTGAGGTTGTGTAATGACCGCAAATGGCAATCCATAGTGCTGTTTAGGCAGACTGCTTAATAATAACACACAGCATGTAAACATACAAATGTCTCTTAACTTGTTGGCTTGTCTTATGTTTATCACCAGTGGACCTCCTCCTCCTCCCTCCATTGGAAGCCAACTGTTCCATGTTTACACTAATCTTTCAGTGAAGTACTCTTGCAAAGCAGCTGAAAAGTGCATACATGTTGGAAGGGGCTAAAACTCTTCTACCAACCAGTGGTCGAAGTGGCTTAACTTGACATCAAAACAATTCTCAACTTATTATACATTGGGGGGGAAAGCTTTTTTTTTTTTTTTTTACATATTTCTAAAATATGTCAAAGCCTATACAATACCAAGCCTATACAGAAGTTTTTTTTAAATACCTCCCCAGAGGTATAGGGAGGGGGGAGAGGAAGCACCCTCTGCCAGGTGGGTTATTGCATTACTCATTGTGAGAAAGACTAAAAGTTAAGCCAATCAACTCCAGTCATAATTCAAAACACACCAGTCTCCTAATATCTGGGCAAAGGTTTGTCCGGTATCAGCTACTTGGAATGCGTGGGCTTGATTAGAAATGTGTCTCATTTGCAACCTGAATTACCATATTGTCTTCAGATTCCACTTTTTAAAATGTACAATCAGGATTGCCTCTTCCCCCTGGAATAACGGTGTGAGTTGAGGGGGGAAGTTAAAGGAATAATGTTTGAGGTAAACCATGAAGACCTGAAAAAAAGAAAGGATTGGTACACTGCTTGATACAGAATGTTTCTGGGTCACATCTTTACACTTTTCACTGCCTGGAGCACCCGCAGTGCATTGCTGGATTCTTTGGCTGCAAATGAGTTAAGACAGATTCTCGGTAACATCAAGACTATTTGTAGATCATTGTTTTAGGCCCATGTCATAAGATACCATACAGCGCTTGACCTCAATGGGAGTTTCTGTGAAATAGTGCCCTGATCAGCTCTATCACAGTTTAAGATATAACCCCCATTGTTCTTGCAGCCAGGTAATATACAGCTCCTCCAGCTGGTGCTTTCAAATCAAGGAAAATCTATAGGCCTTCTTCACAAAAAGCAGCACTAACAGAGCCAGACACTCTGAGCCTATTGCAGTGCATTAATATTGTGAGCATGACATGAGGCCATTTTGTCATGGTTAAGTAATTAAGCATGTTGCGTATTTGGTCCCGTGTAATAGCTCGAGCAGCGATCACATGACGCGACCAGGCCCCGGATGACTAAAGTGGAAGGGGGCTCTGCTTCGGTTTTGGTCAGTGTGGCCGATGAGTCGCAGTGGCCCGCCCGATCACCCCCTAAAAAACAAGCAAGTGCCTATGATCAAACCCGGTGCTTCTTGTGTGCCTGGGCCCATACTGTACAGGTACGTCAGTAGGGCACCGTGAGGCTGCGGCCATAGTGCGCGTGCGACAAAGCGCAAGTAGGCGTGCGCGCCTGTCGCCTGAGCGATCTGTGGACTCGGATCACTTGAGCAACGGGGAGGCGTGGCTGTGATGTCACCAGGCTGATTCACCCTGATTGGCTCAATGCAGCAGTCGCGCGAAAAATCGCACTTTTTGTCTGCTCAAAATCCTGCTGCGAGCGTCACATAGCATGCAGCATGGCCGGGCATTTGTTTCTGCCGCATGTGCGCCGTCGCCTGCACTATGTCCAATGCCTTAGTGTTAAAGGATGCATTTGTGTAGTATAGAATCTTCTCTCAGAGAATGTCTCCACATTGTTTGCCATGTAGTGAGATCATGTATGCACTCATCTATTACTACTATTTATTTGTCTCGCATCATACCCTTCAATTGTAATCTCTGTGGGTTTGGGTATTTACTTGCTTTTTTTGCTTCCATGTGTAATTCTATTATTTCCTTATTGTTTGATTCTTTAAAAATGCTTCACTAAAACTTGATAGTGGTGGGCACACAATTTAAGATTACCAAATATCTATACACAGGTGCTGGTACAGGTTAGATAGTGATCCATACTGTAGATCCATCATAAATGCTAGAGAAGAACAGAAGAAAACCTGCAACACTCAAAAGAAACACGGCAGCAATGTGCTAAAAAGATGAGGAATTATTCTAATATACAGAGAGGTGTGACAGAGGAGGTCTATCCTGAGCCCCCCAGCCATCCTCCATGGCCCTCGGTGCCTGTGCCATTCCCCCTGGTCAGGCCTACCTGCTTCTCTGAACCTGCAATGGTCCCCTATGACTGTTGCAACCCAGCTTTTGCTGGTCCATTCCCCCTGCCCCTCCTGCTCCGCTCGGTATGCAGAGAAGAGGGGTAGAGGTGCAACGCGGGTCCAGCTGGTCTGCTTCTCTCCCGGTCACCTAAGTAGCTGACGCTCGCGCTGTGCCTCCCCCGGCTCCGTATCATTATATGGAGAGGAGGGTGAGGGGTAATGGCGCTAATCAGCAGCCTCCGATGGCAATACTGAAAATGGGCCACATATGCAGGGCCTCTCTCGCCTCCTGACTGGAGCTGCCATCTGAACCCTTTTTTCCCCCTACTCTCTTACTCAGCTCGGCATGTGGAGGGGAGGGGGAATGGCGAGCAGCTGTGGCGGCAAACACCCAAATTGGCTCACAAGAATTCCCCTTCGCTGGTCTCTCTGCTCCCCTGCTTTGCTCCAACAAAGGGGTAGAGAGGGGGTAGGTGACAGCCATGGCGGCGGTCCAGCTCCTGGAGGTAGATTGGCCATGTGGGAGACCTTTTGTCCTCCACTGGTTTCCCGATGTCTGGGGCTCTCCCCAGGTGGTGGGGGGGGGAGGTCATCTGGCCAGGACAGACACCTGGCTGGACACCCTCTGACTACCAGGCTCAGGAAAATTGAGCGGAGCTGTGACATCACTATGTGCTTCGCCCCTGCACCAGGCTAAAGACTTTTATACCCACCCCCTACGGACTGTAACTGAGGTTTCAGTAGGTTTTAAATAATCCTTTTCCTGCCCCCCCCCCCCACCCTTTTATTTGCTGTTGCTGGTTGTATTTTATATTAAACCGTTGTTTAATAGCTCTATTGTCGTGACTGACTTCTAGCTCACGTGATTTTGTGATAGACTGTGTATTGTGTTATTAGCTATGGGTGTTTACTGGGAATAGTGTGACCCTGGCTTTTGGGGTTCCCATTATCCCCAGTAATCCCTGGATAACAGGTGGAAACACTAGTCATTGAAGTGGGATTAACTCCTTGTGTAGTCGAGGATTACAGGAGTAGCCTGATTGGTGGCAAACTACCCCCTCGTAGATTTAGACTAGGGTGTATGTATGCACTGTATGTGCTTTGTGATTCATTTACTTTGCCGTGTGATGTTTGGGTGCCCTGGGACTCTTAAGTTAGTTGAGGTCCTGTTGCCCCTAGAGACCTCCAGGGTATATCTCCAGGGTATATGCGTTTACGCTAGAATCATTACGGTGTGTGTACGGGGATTGTATAATTTGTTGTGTGATTTCTCGGTTCACGGAGTTCCTCTTGTCACCAGAAACCACCAGGGTATAAGAGTTGTGACTCCCAGGACTGGGTGGGCGGTACCCCAGGTACTGTATGTGTGTGGCTCTTGGGGTAGGTTTCTCCTAGTGGACCTCGGTGGTGACGTTACCATCCTAGCAAAATAAGGCTAGGAATAGCAGTGTGTGCTTTAAGAAGATTGTAATACAGCCATATGTATAAATTCGGGGCGGGCATTTCTGCTGGTGTTTTGGTCGTATAAATGTTTAGTGTTAGGGTTTTGCTGTAACTCGAATTTGGTTTTATTTAAATCTGTTTATTGTTGTTTGTAAAATGACGACGGGGAAAAAACTCAAAATAATCAGGAAAATCTATTTAGAAAAGTCTGGGTTTTTGGGAGTGGGGGGGGGGGGTTGTTTGCAGACTCCATTGGTTTCATGGAGTTTGTTTGAATTTGCGCTCCACTTTAAAAGTTTATTTCGACTATCTTTTTATTTTATATATATATATATATATATATATAAGCTCTAAGGAGCAGGATCCTCATTACCTTTTCCATCTATTTATCCTTATTTGGTACTTCATTGTGTTTGTCGTTTATGCCGCTCTGCAGAATATGTTGACGCTTTTTAAATAAACGATATATATATAATATATTGAAGATATGTAACACAGGTGGGTCAGATGGTTGTGAAACTTAAGCAGAGAGCGCAGAGATTCCCGGAGCAGACCTTTTCCCTGTGCTGTGAAGAGTTTCTGGCCTGCGGCATTGGGGGGAATCTTGAACTTGTCATTTGCAGGATACAACTTGCATACTTCAATCACACGTTCACACATGCGTCAGTGGCACAGAGCAGCAGGATAACCTACAGAATTGTGAAATAGACAAACATTCTTCCTGTCCTATGTTGATGTGGTTAGAGACAAAGTTCAAGCTGAAGTTCAAGCTGCCGTTTAAAAAAAAAAAATATATATATATATACGTATATATTTTTTTTCCCATTCAATATGTTCATCAATACAATCTGAACACCGACAAGTGATTAACTAGGTTGCAGATCGATCTGTTCTACTGTAATCGATCGCTTGCTCAGGGTTATTTAATTCAGTTCTTGCACAGCATTGTGGGTAATGTAGTACAGCAGGGCCCCGGGTATACGGCAGGTTCCGTTCCAGAGGCCCGCCGTATAGTGAAAATCGCCGGAAAGCGGATCCGGCGATTTTCAGTGCTGCGCATGCGCAAACCGGCATTTTCGCCGTTCTGCGCTTGTGCGACCTGCGGTCTGCGCGCGCACCCGCCCGTTCGGCGCATGCGCGAATTCAAATTCAACATGGCGGGGCCCTACTGTACTGGATTATGATTGATTGGGCAGTTACTAGATACAATTGGTGCACTGCTAGAGAGAGGGCGGGGCTCAAGAGCCAGAGCCTATCAGAAGGGGAAGGGGCTGCACTTTGGAAATGCTTCCTACATTAGAAACATTAAAAATGTCTTTAAAACATTTTTATTTTATTTTAAATGCTACACGTATTTTCTTATAGTACAAAACGGATTGTGTTTATTAAAAACACACCTGTAGGATATTGCTTGAACTGCTGCTGTAATATTATAATACAAACCCATTCCCACTTACTCAATCCAGTTATTATTTCATTTCTCTTGTATCCAAATGACGTTATGAAATGATTTTGTTTTCATCACTGGTAATGACGTGCTCATATACCAAAGTGACAGGCCCAAATGTTTTGTTTTATTTATTTTTTATTTCATTTTTTTTTTACATGAGGTTTAAAAAATAAAAACATTAAACAAATATAATATGCAAAAATAGTGGCTATAATGAGTTCATTAGCAGAGGTTTACCATCACGTTACTTTAGGATTGCACTGCATTACCTTTAAACAATATGACGTTGTGTCTTGCCGTTGGTCCCACCTAGTCATTGAAATGGGGCTTTTGCTAAGGAGAAAGATCTCTGGTGTGTTCACGGGTATCTCACCACGTGGAGTTTAGGTGAACCTATTTGGAGGTACTGTAGATTAGTCAATGGGCCTTGTCCTAAATTTGTCTTCCACCCTCCCTCCTGTAGCAAAAGCTCTATGTCTGTGTCTGTAGTTTTCTATGGAAAAAAAGTATATATATGATTTGTCTAGGTTTATATTAAAAATGCTGGGCACCTAAAAAGTTACCACTGGCGCTTGTGTCTCTCACATAGAGGTTGTCAGACACTGCTCTCCTCCCTATCCATCGACGGCTGTACTCCTGTCTGCATCAGAGCGATAGGAAGAGAGTTAGGCTACGAGCACCTTGATGTCATGCGCTCTGCTCGGCCAGGCGATTTCTGGCCAGCTAGTTGCGCATGTGGGGGGGGGGGGGAGGGCGAACCGCTCATGTGACGCATCAGCGAGCAGCCAAATCTAATTTTGTTGTCTCGCCAAACAGCAAGCGCATGGGCACCCTCACCCTGGACGAGGGCATTCAGAGTTATCACTCTGAGCGTGCGCGGTTTGCTCCACCCTGGCCGTAGTCTTAGGCCACATCCATCGTGCGATCGGGCAGGGCGCAAACAATCTGTACCTCCTATGAGGCAGACCATAGAGCGCACAACGGTGCGGCAGAATATTGAGCCGACCACAAAATGTGAATTTGTCGCACGACTGCCAGGTCACACGAGCGGTTCAGCCAATGAGGGCATACCAGACTCGTGATGTCACGGCCATGCCTCCCCGTTGCGAGCAATCTCAGTCCACAGATAACTCAGGCGACAGCCACGCCCGACGCCATGTGCTCCGTGGCGTGCGCCCACTATATCCAAGTCCTTAGAGAGGGAAGAGGGGAGCATCTGGCAGCTCCGTCAGAGACTGTGTGCAGCAGCTGCAACAGTAAGAAAACCGCTTGACAGGCAAGGACCAGATGATCATGACCCTTGTACCTCAATTCCTACCTCCTCCTGGGACTGATTGTTACTGTGACTCGGGCCCCACCCAGGGACTGCCTCTTACTGTGACTCCGTCCCCACCCAGGGACTGCCTCTTACTGTGACTCCTTCCCCACCCAGGGACTGCCTCTTACTGTGACTCCGTCCCCACCCAGGGACTGCCTCTTACTGTGACTCCTTCCCCACCCAGGGACTGCCTCTTACTGTGACTCCGTCCCCACCCAGGGACTGCCTATTACTGTGACTCCATCCCCACCCAGGGACTGCCTCTTACTGTGACTCCGTCCCCACCCAGGGACTGCCTATTACTGTGACTCCGTCCCCACCCAGGGACTGCCTCTTACTGTGACTCCATTCCCACGCAGGGACTGCCTCTTACTGAGACTCCATCCCCACCCAGGGACTGCCTCTTACTGTGACTCCATTCCCACGCAGGGACTGCCTCTTACTGAGACTCCATCCCCACCCAGGGACTGCCTCTTACTGTGACTCCGTCCCCACCCAGGGACTGCCTGTTACTGTGACTCCATCCCCACCCAGGGACTGTGACTCATCCCCACCCAGGGACTGCCTCTTACTGTGACTCCATCCCTACCCAGGGACTGCCTCTTACTGTGACTCCATCCCCACCCAGGGACTGCCTCCTACTGTGACTCCATCCCCACCCAGGGACTGCCTCCTACTGTGACTCCGTCCCCACCCAGGGACTGCCTCTTACTGTGACTCCGTCCCCACCCAGGGACTGCCTCTTACTGTGACTCCACCCCCACCCAGGGACTGCCTCTTACTGTGACTCCGTCCCCACCCAGGGACTGCCTATTACTGTGACTCCATCCCCACCCAGGGACTGCCTCTTACTGTGACTCCGTCCCCACCCAGGGACTGCCTATTACTGTGACTCCGTCCCCACCCAGGGACTGCCTCTTACTGTGACTCCGTCCCCACCCAGGGACTGCCTGTTACTGTGACTCCGTCCCCACCCAGGGACTGCCTCTTACTGTGACTCCATTCCCACGCAGGGACTGCCTCTTACTGAGACTCCATCCCCACCCAGGGACTGCCTCTTACTGTGACTCCATCCCCACCCAGGGACTGTGACTCCATCCCCACCCAGGGACTGCCTCTTACTGTGACTCCGTCCCCACCCAGGGACTGCCTCTTACTGTGACTCCATCCCCACCCAGGGACTGCCTCTTACAGTGACTCCATCCCCACCCAGGGACTGTCTCCTACTGTGACTCCGTCCCCACCCAGGGACTGCCTCTTACTGTGACTCCGTCCCCACCCAGGGACTGCCTCTTACTGTGACTCCTTCCCCACCCAGGGACTGCCTCTTACTGTGACTCCGTCCCCACCCAGGGACTGCCTATTACTGTGACTCCATCCCCACCCAGGGACTGCCTCTTACTGTGACTCCGTCCCCACCCAGGGACTGCCTGTTACTGTGACTCCGTCCCCACCCAGGGACTGCCTCTTACTGTGACTCCATTCCCACGCAGGGACTGCCTCTTACTGAGACTCCATCCCCACCCAGGGACTGCCTCTTACTGTGACTCCATCCCCACCCAGGGACTGTGACTCCATCCCCACCCAGGGACTGCCTCTTACTGTGACTCCGTCCCCACCCAGGGACTGCCTCTTACTGTGACTCCATCCCCACCCAGGGACTGCCTCTTACTGTGACTCCATCCCCACCCAGGGACTGCCTCTTACTGTGACTCCGTCCCCACCCAGGGACTGCCTATTACTGTGACTCCGTCCCCACCCAGGGACTGCCTCTTACTGTGACTCCGTCCCCACCCAGGGACTGCCTCTTACTGTGACTCCATTCCCACGCAGGGACTGCCTCTTACTGAGACTCCATCCCCACCCAGGGACTGCCTCTTACTGTGACTCCATCCCCACCCAGGGACTGCCTCTTACTGAGACTCCATCCCCACCCAGGGACTGCCTCTTACTGTGACTCCGTCCCCACCCAGGGACTGCCTGTTACTGTGACTCCATCCCCACCCAGGGACTGTGACTCATCCCCACCCAGGGACTGCCTCTTACTGTGACTCCATCCCTACCCAGGGACTGCCTCTTACTGTGACTCCATCCCCACCCAGGGACTGCCTCCTACTGTGACTCCATCCCTACCCAGGGACTGCCTCTTACTGTGACTCCATCCCCACCCAGGGACTGCCTCTTACTGTGACTCCATCCCCACCCAGGGACTGCCTCCTACTGTGACTCCGTCCCCACCCAGGGACTGCCTCTTACTGTGACTCCGTCCCCACCCAGGGACTGCCTGTTACTGTGACTCCATCCCCACCCAGGGACTGCCTCTTACTGTGACTCCATCCCCACCCAGGGACTGCCTCCTACTGTGACTCCATCCCCACCCAGGGACTGCCTCCTACTGTGACTCCGTCCCCACCCAGGGACTGCCTCTTACTGTGACTCCATCCCCACCCAGGGACTGCCTCCTACTGTGACTCCTTCCCCACCCAGGGACTGCCTCTTACTGTGACTCCGTCCCCACCCAGGGACTGCCTATTACTGTGACTCCATCCCCACCCAGGGACTGCCTCTTACTGTGACTCCGTCCCCACCCAGGGACTGCCTATTACTGTGACTCCGTCCCCACCCAGGGACTGCCTCTTACTGTGACTCCGTCCCCACCCAGGGACTGCCTGTTACTGTGACTCCGTCCCCACCCAGGGACTGCCTCTTACTGTGACTCCATTCCCACGCAGAGACTGCCTCTTACTGAGACTCCATCCCCACCCAGGGACTGCCTCTTACTGTGACTCCATCCCCACCCAGGGACTGTGACTCCATCCCCACCCAGGGACTGCCTCTTACTGTGACTCCGTCCCCACCCAGGGACTGCCTGTTACTGTGACTCCATCCCCACCCAGGGACTGCCTCTTACTGTGACTCCAGCCCCACCCAGGGACTGCCTCTTACTGTGACTCATCCCCACCCAGGGACTGCCTCTTACTGTGACTCCATCCCCACCCAGGGACTGCCTCTTACTGTGACTCCATCCCCACCCAGGGACTGCCTCTTACTGTGACTCATCCCCACCCAGGGACTGCCTCTTACTGTGACTCCGTCCCCACCCAGGGACTGCCTGTTACTGTGACTCCGTCCCCACCCAGGGACTGCCTCTTACTGTGACTCCATCCCCACCCAGGGACTGTGACTCCATCCCCACCCAGGGACTGCCTCTTACTGTGACTCCATCCCCACCCAGGGACTGTGACTCCATCCCCACCCAGGGACTACCTCTTACTGTGACTCCATCCCCACCCAGGGACTGCCTCTTACTGTGACTCCATCCCCACCCAGGGACTGTGACTCCATCCCCACCCAGGGACTGCCTCTTACTGTGACTCCATCCCCACCCAGGGACTGCCTCTTACTGTGACTCCATCCCCACCCAGGGACTGCCTCTCACTGTGACTCCGTCCCCACCCAGGGACTGCCTCTTACTGAGACTCCGTCCCCACCCAGGGACTGCCTCTTACTGAGACTCCATCCCCACCCAGGGACTGCCTCTTACTGAGACTCCATCCCCACCCAGGGACTGCCTCTTACTGTGACTCCAGCCCCACCCAGGGACTGCCTCTTACTGAGACTCCATCCCCACCCAGGGACTGCCTCTTACTGTGACTCCATCCCCACCCAGGGACTGCCTCTTACTGTGACTCCGTCCCCACCCAGGGACTGCCTCTTACTGTGACTCCGTCCCCACTCAGGGACTGCCTCTTACTGTGACTCCAGCCCCACCCAGGGACTGTAACTCCGTCCCCACCCAGGGTCTACCTCTTACTGTGACTCCGTCCCCACCCAGGGACTGCCTCTTACTGTGACTCCATCCCCACCCAGGGACTGCCTCTTACTGAGACTCCATCCCCACCCAGGGACTGCCTCTTACTGTGACTCCATCCCCACCCAGGGACTGCCTCTTACTGAGACTCCATCCCCACCCAGGGACTGCCTCTTACTGTGACTCCATCCCCACCCAGGGACTGCCTCTTACTGTGACTCCATCCCCACCCAGGGACTGCCTCTTACTGTGACTCCGTCCCCACCCAGGGACTGCCTGTTACTGTGACTCCATCCCCACCCAGGGACTGCCTCTTACTGAGACTCCATCCCCACCCAGGGACTGCCTCTTACTGTGACTCCATCCCCACCCAGGGACTGCCTCTTACTGTGACTCCATCCCCACCCAGGGACTGCCTCTTACTGTGACTCCATCCCCACCCAGGGACTGCCTCTTACTGAGACTCCATCCCCACCCAGGGACTGCCTCTTACTGTGACTCCATCCCCACCCAGGGACTGCCTCTTACTGTGACTCCATCCCCACCCAGGGACTGCCTCTTACTGTGACTCCGTCCCCACCCAGGGACTGCCTCTTACTGAGACTCCATCCCCACCCAGGGACTGCCTCTTACTGTGACTCCGTCCCCACCCAGGGACTGCCTCTTACTGTGACTCCATCCCCACCCAGGGACTGTGACTCCATCCCCACCCAGGGACTGCCTGTTACTGTGACTCCGTCCCCACCCAGGGACTGCCTCTTACTGTGACTCCATCCCCACCCAGGGACTGCCTCTTACTGTGACTCCATCCCCACCCAGGGAATGCCTCTTACTGTGACTCCATCCCCACCCAGGGACTGCCTCTTACTGTGACTCCATCCCCACCCAGGGACTGCCTCTTACTGTGACTCCACCCCCACCCAGGGACTGCCTGTTACTGTGACTCCGTCCCCACCCAGGGACTGCCTGTTACTGTGACTCCGTCCCCACCCAGGGACTGCCTCTTACTGTGACTCCATCCCCACCCAGGGACTGCCTCTTACTGTGACTCCGTCCCCACCCAGGGACTGCCTCTTACTGTGACTCCATCCCCACCCAGGGACTGCCTCTTACTGTGACTCCATCACCACCCAGGGACTGCCTGTTACTGTGACTCCGTCCCCACCCAGGGACTGCCTGTTACTGTGACTCCGTCCCCACCCAGGGACTGCCTCTTACTGTGACTCCGTCCCCACCCAGGGACTGCCTCTTACTGTGACTCCATCCCCACCCAGGGACTGCCTCTTACTGTGACTCCATCCCCACCCAGGGACTGCCTCTTACTGTGACTCCATCCCCACCCAGGGACTGCCTCTTACTATGACTCCGTCCCCACCCAGGGAATGCCTCTTAACCCCTTGCATCTCTGTCACAGTGTCTTTGTCCCACCTAAACAGCCTCCCCCCACAATTAACAACCCCCCCAACACCCTTTCCCCAACACCCAACCTCCACGTAACAAACTTCTGGCTCCTAAGTCTTTTATCTATTTTATTATATTAATATTAATATTTAATTATCTATTTTATTCCACCCATTAAGATTATTCTCGTTGTTGCATCTTGCACATTGCTAGCCCCAAAAACTCCCAAATATCTTCAACACTCCGCGGTAGAGGTGTGCGAATTATTCACATACTTTAGACTTTGCTACGAATATGGCGTTTACTTGGAATTGCAAATATTCGAGGCTCGGCTTGGCGAAAGGGTCATCCGCCTACCTTTGTTCATTTGTATGCAATACCTCCGCACATTCGAGAGAGACCATTTTTAGTTAGTGTCAAGTGTTGCTCTCTCTCTCTCTCTCACTCTCGCTCTCACTCTCCCCCTCCCCCTCCCCCCCATATTACAGGATCTGGAACTTTTAAAAACTCCCTCAACACTTTAAAGGGTTAAAATCAATCTCTTTTTTTTTTTTTCAGTAGTCGAAGTTGCTTAAAAAAAAGTAGACCTAGTGCTTCTTTGCCTGATAAGGAGAAGGTCTTTCTAAAATAAATCCAATTTTTCCTTTGTAAGGAAATCCAATTTTTTCCTTTGTAAATATAGAAGACGTTTATTAATTATTAATAGAAATTCCCCATTTTGATCGCGACCCATTCCAGCTCCTTCCAGAGTCCTCGATTTTATTTCAAAACAAGAGAAAAAGACTTTTATGTGATTTTAAAATATATATTTCTGCTTTTTTTTTTTTTTTTTTTATATAGGAGTCCATGTAATTAAACATTCCAGTGTCCATAATTCCACTTTGCTTTTAAATGGGACTGAACCTTTATAAGCGCACGGATATTATCCACATGGTGCGGCATTAAACCAACTCGTGCTCTGCCAAAAGAAACCACATGAAAGTCCTGTGATTTCACATTGCCTGCGGTTTGTGTTACCACTCTTGAAATATTTACACCTCCTGCACGAAAGGCTAAACTCGACTGTCTGTAATTTTACTCCATTGTTTATAAAGTTCTTATGTTGGACAAGATTCTGTTTGATGTCCATGATGATTTGTTTAGTTCAGTAGATCTTGGTACATGTTGGAAAAGTAATATCTTCCACCCTTCCGCTGTCACTGGCAGCTTACTGGCTAAGGATTCTTCTGCTTTGAGGTCAGGCGCCCAAAATACCTTGTCCGGGCTCTCCGAAGAATGATTATTGAGGTCTCCCACCAGGCCTATGAATAGAGAAGCTTGTATCATGGGGAAGGACTCCGCTTGTGCTTATTGATTTGGTTTTCCCTTTTGTCGGCGGGGGGATAGCAACGTAATACTTTGCATTGCTTGCTGGCCCCCTGATATTTTAGGGGTTAAGTGACTGTTAGGGCAGCACTTGAGCCATTGTAATGGTAAGCACATTAGGGCTATTCCAACCCCTTCGTTGCCAGAGACTTGTAATGCATAGCAAACATCATTACCAAAATAAAAATAGCATTGCGCTTTTTTCTTCCCCTCGGGGAACATCTTTCTCCATTCTTTCTGTGTGCCCAGTTTATGCAAATAGTGTTGGTATTATCAGCTTGTGCAAATATGAAGGAATTGTGTTTATTTGTTTAGGTGCCATATATAATCCTGCTTGTTTTGGACCACGACCACCCACCTCTTCAATCAATTTTCTTGTATGCTACAAGCTTTAAATCTTTATCGCTGTCCAATTTAAAAAGAAAACCATTGTTTTGCTAAATGTCATCTACGGTGCAGTCCCATATTGCAGTATGGGGGTGCCAAGTGGGGAAATCCCTCAGCCATGTTATGACATCTCCGTTTCTAATGATCAGTAATTCTAAAGTTTATATCCACTTACAAAAATAAAATGTACATTGCGTTTACATTCCTTTTAATCTTTGGAATCATATTCTTCAATGTCCTCAAATCTACTTTGCAACCCCTGACCTTACACCTGCTGTGCAGACCAAAGTCTCTGAATGTCTCTCTGCTATATCATCCTGGATGGCCCTCCCCCGACTCAAACGTAACATGTCAAAATCACAGCTCCTTATACTTCCTCGCAAACCTGGCCGACTGCCATTACATTACTATTAGCAGCACTATCATACACCCAGTATCACAAGCACACTGCCTACAGGTCACATTTGACTCCCCTCACATTCCCCTTTCACATTTCCAATGTAGCTAAAACCTGATTTTTTTTCCCCCTCCACAACATGGCAAAGATACGTACTTTCCTCTGTCGCTCTACTGCTAAAACTCTTAACACTGACAGTCATTCTTTTCCGTCTCGACTACTGTAACCTTCTGTCCGTCTGTCACGCTTGTGCTCGCCACAAACTTGGGTCGGACCGCGTGGCTGAGGTGGGGTTGTAAAAGCACCGACCTTAGACCATGCAGGCTGATCCGGATTGCGCAGTTCGTAGTCGTACGTAGCAGGATCAGGAGTGGAGAAGACCGCATCGTCAGTGGACAAGCCAGGGTCAGGATCGGAGACATCAGGATTAACATTGTTCAAGCAGGAGTTCGGCAACAGGTAGTCAGGAGTACCCCGCTTCAGCTTAGGAGCGCGGGAGTGGCCTCTGCGCGTGCGGCGACCATGGCCCATGGTACTGGTCTCAGGAGGTGATAGGCAGACCAGAGTAGAACACCGCCTAGCTGCACTAGTAAACCAGTGCTTCAGCGCAAGAGTCCTGAGCGGGCTGGGGAATCCTCCATTTCAGCGCAGGAACCAGGACACGGCCTCTGCAATAGAGAATGAGCAGCAGACCCCAGGAACCAGGAAGCTGAAGAAACACTGGGGAAACCTCCGCTTCAGCACAGGAGACAGGAACAGACCGCTGCGTGAATATAGCAGCCGGTCACAGGAAACAAGGAGCTGAAGTCAACAAGGAGAGTACTCAGCTTCAGCACAGGAGACAGGAACAGACCGCTGCATGACAATAGCAGCCGGCCTTAGGAAACAAGGAGCTGAAGACAACAAGGAGAGTACTCAGCTTCAGCACACGAGACAGGAACAGACCGCTGCATGACAATAGCAGCCGGTCTCAGGAAACCAGGATAACAAGCCAGGGGCTTGTGGCAGAACAGTTAGTGACATCCAGAAAGGACTATGCTCGGCAGGGAGCATTGTGGTAAAGCAGTACTTAAAGGTCAATGAACCAATAGCAGAAGGGGCGTGTGGCAGTATTGCTTTGGTGAGTGAATCCAGGCTGCAGTAAATATCAGGGGAAGTGTACCAGGACTGCACATGTCTGCAAGGTAATGCAAACAGTAAACCGAGGAGCGGATTCCTTACACCGTCCTTCCTTCCTCTCACCTGTCTATCCTTCAATCCTAAATATTGCTGCTAGAATCACTTTACTCTCTCCTAAATCTGTCACAGTGCCTCCCCTGGCTTCCTATTAAATCCCGTTTTATTCACAAAATACTCCTCACTTTTAACGCGTTTCGAACGTCACAGCGTTCTTTATCAAGGAACGCTTCTTGATAAAGAACGCTGTGACGTTCGAAACGCATTGGATGGGTCTCATGACACATTATAGTACCCTTTTATTTATTTTTGACTCTGGGTCCTTCCTGCGCCATTTGGTTTGTGCGCTCCTCCCAATTTTTTCATCACTTCCTCAACTAACCTGAACTAATGACATGCATATGAGCGCACACTGTCACCTTTTCCTTCTTATCCATTGTAGCATGGACCCCTATAAGCTTATACCTGCCATATTACAGCTGTTCAGCACAGCCTGGGTTACAGAAGTGCATAGCCAGTAACCCTACTCACAGACAGCCGATTCAACCTTTGGGGTCTCATCAGTGTGAGGTTGGTTATACTGGCTTTGCAACGTGAAGCTGGGATATAGGTTTCAACCACACATTAAATAAGTTATGGTCGGTAAAAAAAAAAAAGTGGCAAACAAAAGAAGTCAAATATTTGCTTTTAGCATGGGTATATTAGTTTAAAGACGCCAATTAGTTTGGTCAATTGCTCACTGAAGGTTGTTTTTTGGCCGGCTGTATGGGATCACACCTTTTTTAAACGACAGGAGAGTGACTTCAGATGTAACCAGAGAGCTTCCCAGGCATTCACTGCTTTACAGAGGTCAGCCCTGAGGGCAGCAGCCTCCTCATCACTGGAGGTCACCCTGATAACATCTGGTCTTATGGAGAGAATTACTCGCTGGCTGTGACTAATAAACCTTTGTAATACTTTAACTAATGCTGATTTTCACAGTGAGAGTTCTGACTCACGTACTGCAACCACAACCGTGAGAAATAACAGGACTGAGTCAGTGTGCTGTGAAGCACATTCCCAGGTCTCTAGAAGGCTTTAGTCACAGGCATTTGAATGGTGCTGTACTCTTCTCTAGCGCTGGGAAGTGGTTTCACTACAAATGGAACAGGGGAATAGGAGTCCTTAACACTTGCAGTTCATTCATGACGTTCCCTGAATATCGCAGCATGTCGGCATCGGTGGCATTCAAGCAATCACTTTTCTTTTTTGTTTATAACTCGGATTTTATTGAAAATTTACCATCATACAGCAAGGTATATAGGGGGGGGGGGGGTGTCCGTCCGTCCTCCTCTCGCTCCTCTCTCTTTTCCTCTTCTGCGCTTAGGTTTTTCACTTTCCGCCGCTCTAGGCAGTTCCTCCCGCGTGGCCTGTTCCTCTGCTTTCTAACCTACTTCCCATTAGGCCCGATAGGGCCGGGCGACAAAAATGTCCGCCCCCATATACAGATGCCGCGCTCTCGGGCCTGATGGGAAGGCACGTACACGTGGCGGCCGCCTCCCTGCTGCCGCACCCTCCTTCCAAATCGCAGTGTCAAATGACGCAGCAGACGTCACCCACGTGGCGTCTCATTGCCATGGCAACGAGACCCTGTGTGCTGTCTGCGGCGTCATTTTTCACTGCGATTCGGAAGGAGAAGGAGGGCGGCAGCAAGGAGGCGGCCGCCACATGTAAGTGCCTTGGGGCGACGGATTTTCAAATCCATCGCTGCCAGTAAGTATCTTGGGAACCTGTGTGCCCCCTGGTGGACATTAATGCGGTGCAGCTCGGGGAACCTCCTGCTTTTCACCTATGTGGGGAGGGGTGTAAAACAAAATGTTTGCAGTGGGTACTGCTCATTTAAAATAATCTTGCTTTAAAGACTCCTTCCAATATGAAGTTAAAGATATAGGACCAGAATGAACAGATTACATTTATAAATATTTCCATGATAGATCTTCAGGGGGGTGAGGGGGGAGAATAATCTGAGGTGTTAAAATACTTTTTCAAAGGCATTAATACAGTAACTCCTGTTTAACCCATTAAACAGGTCACTGCAAGTAGTTGCCATGTGGTCCTGCAGGGACGTGTCCTTTAAAGCTGCAGACCAGTTCTGTACTATGAGAAAATACCTGTAGCATTTTTTTTTTACACAACTCTGAGTGATTTTTTTAAATGTATTATAATGTAACAAGCATTTTTCTTTTAAATAACTACCATTTACAAAATTACATCCCCTTCCTCTTCTGAAACAGGCTCTGGCACACCCCTTGCTGAGCCCTGCCCACTCTATAGCAGTGCACCAATTGTATCTAGTGACTGCCTGGTCACATGATCTTCCACACAGAACGTTGCCTCTTTGGTCCTCTTCTGCTGCACTGACAGCCCTTTAGTGAACTCCGAGTCGTATCTTCACCGATCAATTCCAGGAGAAAGGATCGATCGGCAACTTAGCTAATTACTTACAGTATCATTGTGTGGATTGTATCGATGCACATATTAAAGGGAAAATAAATAAATACATTTTAAAAAAGCGGCAGCTTGGACTACTGCTTTAAGGCTATGAAAGGGAATGCTGCCAATAAATATTATGTGAAGAACAGAATATTCTCTGCTCGCCTGGAACGTTCCTAGCGATGAATCACCCATTCTTTCTCCAGCTTTCTCTTTAATCGCCCACAGCAAGTTATAAATCTGAAGAAGTGAACTCATATTCCAGAACAGCACTACATGCGGCATTAATTGGTCATGCGGGCTAATTTGCAGATCTCGCTGTTGATAGATGGGTCTCAGACCATTTAGTACCATGGTTATGCAGCAAATTACAAATGTGCATTGTCCTTCTCGCAAATCACTTTGGAGCAGTACGACCAATCCGGTTCATTATATTAGAGGTAAAATAACATGCTAGGAACATCCCCATACATATTTGTTATAAATGGTAAGCTGATTTTGTACAGTACTCTGGTGAATATGGGATTTTTGAGCTCTCCTTTAACCTGCTTCTGATTTCACATATTACATCATTAAATATTGAGAAAATAATGATCACTACAACATACTAGCACAGGGATTAGCTGTGTTGCACATAATCCAAATCAAATGGCATTCCGAGCACAGAGATCTAAAAGGATTCACAAAACCAGAAAGTGCAGTGGTAAAGCCCAAGCTGTTTGTTGTAATTACAGCTGCAAAGTTGTGGGGAATGTATAGTATTTTTCTGGTAGTCACAGATGTAACAAGACTTGCTGTTTTCAGCACTCTGATAAACCACGAGGCCGCAGCTGCGACTGCCACGGTGCCGGAGAATTATCGCTGCGGGGGTCCGATCCTCAAGCATGGACCCCTCACAGCACGACCGAAGCAGCACCATCTCCAGCTGCGGCTCCGGAGACCATAAGTCTCGCTACATCTGTACATCTTTAGTTCTCTAACATGACCGTTGATTGTACATGAGCTTTTGAGACTCAACTCTCTTCTGATAGATCTTATTAATCAACTTTCACCTTTTATTGCAGTCGGTCACGGTTCTCAATTTCTTTCTTCAGTTTGCTCCCCCATCCCTCCTCTCCCTCCCCCATCCCTCCTCTCCCTCCCCCACTTCCAAGCTTAAATCATTTATAGAATTTCTGTCTAAAATGTTTTTTCAGTAATTAGAATGTTTTTTTTCCTTATCTATGCATCACATTTTTTAATCATTTGTATGCACAAGTGATAGTTTCTTGGCCCACAGCCAAACTGTTCCCATGATTTACTTATTCCATGTCATTTGATAACTCACCCACCCCCCCTTCCTTGTTTTGTTAAGGAAGACGTATTATAATATCTGTTTATATAGCGCTTGTGAATTCCATGGGGCTTTCTGTGGTAACATGACGGGTACTTTTGCCGCCACCTCAAAAGTGGAATCGCTTACATACTTTTTTTGGGTGGGGCAATCATGGCAACCTCCAAATGGGTGCAGCAGGAGGTAGGGTGCTATGAATCGGTCTTCCCTTTGTTCAGGAGGCAAATGATGGCTGTCTGTATTGTTATTTGAATGGATAAAGTTTCTCGTTATATAAAACTATATGGGAGTAATAACACAGTGACGCAACACCAAAATGCACATGGTATGCTAGCTAGTGGTGTTATTGCTGAGCAAGAAATTGCTGGACTGTAGCTTAGATTCACCCTTTGAGTGCCCAATGACTTGGCTACCATGTCACAAGGTTTGGCCCTCCAGGGGTCCCATGACATAATAGTGGCATGCTGGGCTTTTTGTTCGTTTTCATGGGGAGATCTGAATGGACGAGGAACGTATGAGGAGTCTCCTTTTCCGTTTGCATCACCAATGACGTTGGAATCGTAATGCCTCCCGAGAGCGATTGCAATGTATCGGCGCGCCTCTGCCCCTCCCGGCACTCAAAAGGCCGGCAAACAATGAAGATTTAATGTACTCCATGTGGATCTTAAAGGGACTCCGAAAACGGTGTCTGTGATTTAATAAAATGAGATATCCAGCCACTGTAACTTGGTTAAAAAGCCATTTGTGTGCTTGTTTGCGTGATATTATCACCATGCATTTAGAAGCAAGCCAAAGGTCCGCAAATTAAATTAGCAGCCTGAAGACCTTACTTACAGAACTGGTATCATTACATCATTCTGAAGTTCATCTCAAATACTCATTTACTTAATACTGCATGAACAAGTGTAATCTGATCCAAGCCCCGGTCTGTGTACAATACCTTACTTAATGTGCTGTGATGTTCCATTGAGATAAGTGGATGCTTGTACTGTGCTACAATCTATTTGGCTTCTATCAGAAATCATTGACTTACCCTTTAATATAATTATTTTTTGTAAGAAGTATAAACGTAAAGCAGCAAAAGGGGAAATCTTATATTGCTAGAGGCAGGCTATCTTGGGCGCAGGTAGTGGATCCAGATGGTACAATGTCCACTGTGCTGAATCAAAGCGTGTGCATAGATTTAATTTTCTTTTGCCGGTTAAGAGTTCAATAATAATAATAATAATAAAACAATTACTATTTTCTAATACTATTGATTTATTTAAAAAAGAAACATAAGATTTCACGTGGAAAAAATAGCATACACAAGCGCTAACATTATATTTATTACACCTCTAAAAGTAAATGCTGATAAATAACCAAGTGGTAACAATAAATACAAACACGTGATTAAGTGTCAAATTATAAATGAGAGTCTCTTAATTAATAAAATGTCCTGCAGGCTAAAAAAAACTGGGTTTCTCGGAGAAAACCCCTGTGGAAATTGCTAGACGTAGGTTCTTTTGAGCGCAGGTTGTGGATCCAGACGGTATTTGGATACTTCTACATTGCCAGGTATTTTTTTTCATACTCCCCTTGAGGGTACTCGATCTAGGGAGAAAGTATCTAAAAGATCAAAAACCTGCAAAAGGAAAATAAAGCTATGCACACGCTTTGCTTCAGCACAGTGGAAATTTTCCATAAACCGTCTGGATCCACAACCAAAAGAACCTACGTCTAGCGATTTCCACAGGGGTTTTTTCAGAGAAACACAGGTTTTTTAGGCTGCAGGAAATTTAATTAATTAAGAGACTCATTTATAATTGGACACTTAATCACGTGTTTTTATTTATTGTTACCACTGTGCATGTCAAACTCAAAGGCTAACACGGGCCAAATAAACAAGGTTTAAGTTTAGGTGGGCCGCAAAAAAACAAAAACAAAAACTTCAATTTTCATAGAAACGTAGGTTTATTTCAAAAAGTACAGTATAAAAAAAAAAGAACAATAAAATTAATGTTTTCTTCCTGACACTTGGCATCTCTGACTCTCTCTCTCTGACTCTCCCTGACACTCTCCCTCTCCCTGACTCTCTCTCTTCCTGACACTCACTCTCCCTCTCCCTGACTCCCTCTCTCTGACTCACCCTCTCTCTCTGACTCTCCCTCTCTCCCTCTCTCTCTGACTCTCCCTCTCTCACTCTCTCTGACTCTCCCTCTCTCTCTCTGACTCTCTCTCTCTCCCTCTCTCTGACTCTCTCTCTCTCCCTCTCTCTGACTCTCTCTCCCCGATTCTCTCTCTCTCTGACTCTCTCTCTCTGACACTCTCTCTCCCTGACACTCTCTCTCTCTCTCTCCCTGACACTCACTCTCTCACTCTCCCTGACACTCACTCTCTCCCTCTCCCTGACACTCACTCTCTCCCTCTCCCTGACACTCACTCTCTCCCTCTCTGTGACTCTCCCTCTCTGTGACTCTCCCTCTCTGTGACTCTCCCTCTCTGTGACTCTCCCTCTCTGTGACTCTCCCTCTCTGTGACTCTCCCTCTCTGTGACTCTCCCTCTCTGTGACTCTCCCTCTCTGTGACTCTCTCTCTCTGTGACTCTCTCTCTCTCCGACTCTATCCCCCTCTCCGACTCTATCCCTCTCAGACACACACACTCTCCCTCTAAGACACACACACTCTCTCTCTCTCATACACTCTCTTTCTCTCAGACACACTCTCTCTCTCTGACACACTCTCTCTCTCTCTCAGACACACTCTCTCTCTCTCTCTCTCTGACACACACTCTCTCAGACACACACTCTCTCTCTCTCTCAGACACACACTCTCTCAGACACACACTCTCTCTCAAACACACACACTCTCTCTCTGACACACACTCTCTCTCTCTGACACACACTCTCTCTCTCTCTCTCTCTGACACACACTCTCTCTCTCTCAGACACACACTCTCTCTTTCTCTGACAAACTCTCCCTCTCAGACACACACTCTCTCTCTCTCTCTCTCTCTCTCTCTCAGACACACACTCTCTCTCTCTCAGACACTCTCTCTCTCAGACACACAGTCTCTCTCTCTCTCTCTCAGACACACACTCTCTCTCTCAGACACACTCTCTCTCTCAGACACACAGACACACACTCAGACACACACACACACAAGATACTCAGGCACACACACACACAAGACACTCGGACACACACACTCAGACACACACACACTCAGATACACACACACTCAAATACACACTCAGACAGACACACACTCAGATACACACACACACACACAGACACACACTCAGGTACACACACTCAGATAGACACACACACTCAGATACACACACACACACACACGGGAAATCGGAATGGGGGAGGAAATCGGAGCAGGAGGGCAAGGGGGAAGCAATTGAAGCAGGCATGGAGCAGTAGTCACCTGACTTGCTCCATGCAGCAGGAAGAAGCGAACAGCAGGAAGAGGCGGGCCTCACTATGCAAGCTCCGGACCCAAAAAAAATTCTGGCAGCGTTCCAACACGCGCCAGCCAATCGGGAGAGGGGTGAGGTTTTTTTTTTTTTTTTCCTTTGAAGAAAGCGCGCGCAGCACGAGTTAAATATTGGTGAGCTGGGCCGCAAATATGTTCGTTGTGGGCTGCATGCGGCCCGCGAGTTTGACATGCTTGTCCTACACCCACCACATCATGAATATATATTTATGTCAAAAAAGAGTGCTACGGGGCGTGGCAAATGTATACAACAAAAGACAGGGGTGCCCAATGCTACATCCAATTGGCAAAACATATATGGTAATAAGTACAAAGTACAAATACTTCAATAATAATTACTTGGTTATTTAGTTAAAACCTTTGGCCAAAGCGTTATAAGCCTGCATACCAACGTCAAGGTATAACCACCTTTTTAACTTGGGAGGTCTTTTCACTTTGCTGCAAAGAACAGGACCTATTATGTTTTTTTCCCCTCATACAGAGGTAAAAGGAAAGGTTTACAGTGTATTGTAGGACCTGCATTAATTTTGGTTATACCTTGACGTTTGGTATGCAGGCTTATAACGCTTTGGCCAAAGGGTTTAACTAAATAACCAAGTTATTATTATTATTATTGAAGTATTTGTACTTTGTACTTATTACCATATATGTTTTGTCAATTTGATGTAGCATTGGGCACCCCTGTCTTTTGTTGTACACTTGGTTATTTATCACCATTTACTTTTAGAGGTTTAATATAGTGTTAGCGCTTGTGTATGCTATTTTTTCCACGTGAAATCTTATATATTTTTTTTATAAATCAGTAGTATTAGATTATACTAACTGTTTTTTTTAATAATTATTATTTTTATTATTCAACTCTTAATGCAATTTTTAATGAGTCTTAAAGCATCCTTTGATTTCTATAGCAGGTTTTAGCACACATCCCCAGCAGTGCAAGATATTTACAACACTTTCCTGTTTGTAATTTGTTCCAAATGTTCTCTGCAGTTTGAGCTGCAAACTGTAACAATAGATAATGTTACCTTAGGAATATAATGACACATTGTAGCTGCTGAGCTACACTGACAAGCAGCCATTATGTTAGTCACACAAGCATGATTTTTACAGATTTATAACAGGAGCCCCAAACGATTGCCAGCTTAGGTGAGAACGTAGAATTATACATTGTCACATGCTTTACATAGACAAATAATAAAAATAAGTTGGAAAGTAGTATTGCTGCTTAAAAAAGGTGGATTTATAATGTAACTTTATGATTGTTGTAAATCCTCTAACTAATAATTCAATAATGTTGACTTAAAACATTGTTTCATTATTTCCACTAAATATTGTAATTTTCCGTACAATACAAACGTAATGTGTGTGTGTGTCTGTGTCTGTGTGTGTGTCTGTGTGTGTGTGTATTGTCTTGCGTTATTTGAGAAGTAGGAAGAAAGAGTTTGGTTATTATTATTATTAAATTCCTGGTAACAGACTGGACAAAAAAAATTTTTTTTTTTTTTTTTTTGTCCAGTCTGTTACCAGGAATTTAATTTAACACACTAATTGGCTTCCTTACACAAACATAACCATGTTAAAAGTAAATATTTGGTTGCTTTTGTTGATTTGGAAATTCAGCTGGAACCCGTTTTCTTTCGGGCCTCTGATATGGAGTATGTATCTATGGAGTAATTCTCAATGGTCTCCTCTTCCTTGATCCCATGCTGTCCTTGTAAGAGGAGCTTTACCTATGCAAACTTTTGCTAAACACTCAGACTGAAGGTTGTAGCCAGAGGAAACCAAACCACTTCTAACTTAAGGACCCGCTCACCCAGCTCACTATATATATATATATATATATATATATATATATATATATATATATATATCTCACATAGTTATAGGTGTCAGATCTTGTTAAAAAGGTATCGGTCACCCAGGTTTAATACCTTTTAAACTAAATATGCGTATACCATTTGTAGAAGGTGGTGGGAAGAGGGACTGCCCCATTAAAACATGTTGCAGAAGAGTCCATTCCACAGCCATGGTTTCTGAGTTAGAGCTGCAGTCCAGGCTGCTGGGTTTTGTTGTTGTTTTTTTCCCCTTGAATATGTGCATCAATACAATCCACACAATGATAAGTAATTAGCCAAGTTGCAGATCGATCCGTTCTCCCGTGATCGATCGGTGAACATTCGGCTTGGGGGTTCACTAAATGACTGCAGAGGAGTATTGACTCAGTATCTGTGACTTTGTAAATGGTTGCTATAGAAACTAAGAATGCTTGTTACATTATTATACATTAAAATTTTCATTCAGAGTTGTTTTTTAAAAAATGCTACAAGTATAAACTGATTTATAAAAAAAAAAGAAAAACATACGTATAATGTTGCTTGGTCTGCAGCTTTAATGTTTGTATAGAGAAGGAAGGTATTTGGGAGGTCTTCAGCCTTATTAACACCTCATGGCAAGTTCTGTATGGCAGCTCCAGTTCTGTGGATGCTAATGCACGCTGTCCTATCTTCCTTTGGATTCAATGGCACACACATACACTTACTTCCCCGTTCCAGTACATTCACCATCCGTGAAGGGCGAAAATGTAAGCGTTCATTTCCCGTGTCAGTGCTGGAGAGGCCATACATCACAGCCTTCTTCAGTCCTGGAGGTTCAAGAAAGCCTTGTTACAATACAGGAATTCTCTTAATCTGTAGCCCAGCTAAACTGGGGGTGTGACAGGGGGGGGGGGGAGGGGGGTCAATTTAATTGTGCAGTCCATGATACTCCTAATAATTTTTTTTTTAAAAAGTACATATTTTGTCACATTTAAACAATATGTTTTGTGGGGGGGGGGGGGAAGGAGGGGCATATTTGCAATAGGAACAAAAGATGTCAGGAGCTTGATGGTTAATTTGAATGTTATGTGATCTCTATGGGGAAATGGAAAATAGCATTGTTGACTGATTTCATCATTGATGACTTGTCACCCAGTACACAGGAGCATATTTTAAATCCATTTGAAATTGTATTTTTGTTTTCCAGGTCTCTTCCTTATACTCGGCTTAATTCTGTACCCTGCTGGTTGGGGATCCCAGAAGGTTGTTGGTTACTGTGGAAATTATGCATCGGCCTACAAGCTTGGGGAGTGTTCTCTGGGCTGGGCCTTCTACACCGCTATCGGCGGCACCATTCTCACCTTTATCTGCGCAGTCTTCTCCGCGCAGGCCGAAATTGCCACCTCCAGCGACAAAGTGCAGGAAGAAATCGAGGAGGGGAAGAGCCTCATCTGCCTACTTTAACTGCCAAGGAATTGCCGACCTCCCCTTAAAACTTTAAAGACTTCATAAAAGGGATCAACTTTGTTTACACGGCCCGCTGCTCGCATGCATAGACTGGCGAGTTCTGCACACATTCAGACTTGATCATGCTGCCTCCTTCTGTCTCCACGTTCTCTGGCGGAGAGAGACTATGGAGCAGGGAGGCAGCCGGAAGTGGGACCTAGAGACTCTTTTGTAATACGCAGAACATGTCAATGGAGAGCAAAAAAAAGTTTGCGGACAGAACTTGCTAAATAAATGACTGAATTTCTGACACTTTAAAACATTTTTTTTTTTTTTTAAATAAACACATTTGTGATTTTCAGAAAATGGACAAATTTTTCCTGAGTTCCCAGTTTTGTTCCAAACCACTACTTGCTTGAAGCCTTTTTTTTAATTTTTTTTTTTATAGACGTTGCCTGAAGCACAGCCAGCTGTTTGGGAAATGTAAAAGTAAACCTGTGTTGCCACGAGACCTTGTGGAAGATGTCTGTAAACTGGAAAATAAGGGGTTCTTCTCTGAGGTGGCTTTTATGTGGTACAAACTGATGCTATTTTTATAAGACATGGATAGAACCACTGCAGTAAAGATATAGGAAAAATAGTGGTGCAACCATGTAATATAATCTAGGGGGCTATGGGGCGTGTGAGTAAAGTTTGCATGGTGGCCGTGCTCTGCAAAACCTAGCTAGCAATGCAGCTACATGGCTATCAATTAAGACCACTAAAACAGGATAGAAAATGCACTTGCAGTTGCCATGAAAGATCTGCACAGGGGCAAGAGGTGCATATTATGTCTTCTTTTTCAGCTGCTAAACAATGCCAATTTGTAGTGGCTTAAATGTGAACTGTACGCCATGTGCCTTTTCCCCCTAAATCTCCCAATGGTTGCACCTTTTGGAAGTCCAGCAGCTCATATCATGATAAACTAGGCCAGCCCTCACTAGTGCAGTAGATTAAAACTTTTGTAGTGTAGGACATACATATGATATCAAAAGACCTATAGACTCAAATGAATGTAATGATATATTGTTAAAATGTAAGCTATTGAAGCATGTGAGTGCACAGGACTGACCCCTCGCAGCAGCCAATCACAACTGAAAACTGACATTTGCAAACAATTAGCACCAACCAAAGCTCGCTCTCCCTGGATGCTGGGGAATGTAGAAAGTACAAAACCACTTATTGTTAATTCTTTGCTAGAGAGACGTAATAATTTAAACTGGTGCTCAATGCTTGTTCCTAAAACGGCATCTCACACTGTCAAATTACTACATTTAGAGAAGAGGAGCCATTCTCTATGTGTAAATGGTAATGCATTTCTTAAATGCCTGATTAGTTGCAGTTTATGGCCAGCTAAATCACACTATAATTCCCGACACTCACTGATGCTATAAACAGCCTTCTCTTGGTAATCTGCCCAGGGACAAACCGCACATCTGCAGCCGGCCATCACAGGGCCTCCGCATTTCAGTGGCTTTGTCTCTCACTGTGAGTTTTGAATTCTGTGATCATATGACCACTAGTGACTATGTACTTGAGTGTTAATCTGTACTAGCCAAGTAGGGGGTGAAAAGGGTAACATAATCTGTCTCTCTAGTACTACAAATCATTGTGGCCCAGATACCCAGAAGAGTGCTCAACGTTAGCACGCCTTTAGTCCTATTCTGGGAGTAAAGACATGCTCAAGCTTGAAGTGATTCCCATTGCTGAGGAGGAGAGGGGCAGCATATTGGAGATCTGTCACAAAAAGATGGAAGCTAACAGGCACTGAACTAAATTCATCCAACTAATGGAATTCTAAGAACCATCCAGGTCGTTCATACTGAGGGCTACATAATAATATTGTTAATACAACTGATTTTAGGATGGAGGATGTGAGGTAGGAAAGCTGAAAATGTTAATACAGCAATCAGATCCAAAGTGCATCAACAGCAAAGTTCATAAAACAAAAGGCGTCCAATCATCTGATCATTAGCCACTTTACTGCGGGACCCTCTTAGTGCAAAGTGCTTACGTTTTGGGAGGCTACTATTTCAGCCCGATGTTCCATCTCTTGTCCTGATTTTAATATCTTGCCCTGGTTTTAATATTCTGTGAAGACGCTTCCTAGTGCTGGAGAAGAGTTTAGCTCCATTCAAATGAACAGGACTAACATTTTCTCCTGGACAGGTAAATCGCTGAACAAGATATGTATTGAGGACCGCTGACTGCGATTTAATATACTGACAAATCGCTGCTCCTTCCCAGTGAAGATTGTAGCCCCTTTCATTGTGATCTTTGTAGCCTGTTGAATACAGGATTTGTTTCCCCCTATTGTTCTTCTCCGAAGAACAGTGTGTTTAGCTGAGTGTCAGAGGTCTCGTCTCACCTGCATTATACATTTCACTCCTCTCTCCCCCAATACACGAACCCCCCATTTGTTTTACCAAGTCGCTGCATTTTCTAATGCAATTTCCATGCAATTACGTTCCCACAGTCAGATCTCTGAGTCCTGGAGAGCTGTACAACACATCGCTGTGTCTGGTGGTAGAGTCCCCTCCACCAATGATGATATTAATTTATTAGGTATGAAATACATTGGGGTGACCCAGAGTTTACCAGGTGTAAAAATGTTGCAACAATGGCACAGACAATAGCCCTAGTTGTTCTATAATACATCTTGTCCCTGTTTAGCAGCAGGCAAACTATGATACGTGGCCCTTTAATTGCTAGAATTGAGCATGTTCTTAATGCATTTCTGATTTGTGCTTGAGAATCAGTGTCTGATGTTAAAATGTAACTTGTGCTCTGAGAATATTCACGGTAAAATGTTCATGGGTTTGCCACCTGTTCTCTGAGAACTTGTATGGTGAATTTACAAGCAAAAATAGTAACCTGCCTTCTCTGTACGGATTTCTTCTAAAACGACTGTGGTCTGGTAATCTTTGTACACAAGTCATGTATTGTCTCAAGTGCCATAGCCTTTTTTTTTTTTTTTCTTCAATTGTAGCATATTTAAATGTAAAAAAAAAACCTATAAAAATGTTTTTACACATAAATGTGTGGGTGATTATGTGCAATACCAAATGCATTTGTTGTTGTTTTTATTGTGGAATATGCTTTGAAATTCTGAATAGAGGCAATGTTTCGTATATACTCCACTAATTTTGGGAAATACACAACCCCCAATGTATTGCTTTGATACTGTGAGTTTGGAGACATTTGCAATGAAGTGAAACCGACCCTCCCTTCAAAATACAAATAAACCTTTTTTTGTTTCTAATTGCAGTGCTAATGGCGTCCTCATGAATTTCATCTGTCACTGATTCTTTGGTTATTTATTCGTAGGTTTGGCTGTGTGTTGCGTGTGCAATGAAAATATGTGTATGTATCTATTTCTTGTAAAACAAAAATATAATTACCGCGCTTCTCCTTGTAAGGAGCATGCAGCTGTCGAAGGGATTGGCCATACATATGTGAAAAACAGAAAGTGAATCCCTGTGCTTCTCCCTTTGGGATAGCAATAATTGGGGAATATATATATGGTGTAAAAATCTATAAGATAAAGGGGAAGCGCAGGGATTCACTTTCTGTGTCTATTTCTTGGACATTTTTTCCAAATTAAAATTTCTAATAATCCACAAGGTATTGGTATAGGTCAGGAGTGGCTCATTTCAGCCTCAAGGGCCACCAACAGGCTTCAGCACCGGTGGCTCAATTATGACTGAGCCATTGATTCAGACACCTGTGCTGAAGCAGGGATATTCTTAAAACCTGACCTGTTGGTGGCCCTTGAGGATTGGAGTTGGCCACTCCTGGTATAGGTAATGTTTTATAGCTACAAGATCATTAACCCGTAGGATTATGTACATGTACACTCAAGATATTTACTCAGTAAAAGTATTTATTCAATGTCTAGCTTGTGTTATATATATATATATATATATATATATATATATTAGAAAAAGAAAAAAAGCGCAATCCTATATAGCAATAGAAAATAGCTGGAAAATTTATTGTGTAAATACAAAAGCTTGGTTCCTGGACATAAACAGCTAAAAACAAAGACAATATGGGTAATGATGAAAAACACAAATTGAGGGGTAGTCCAAGAGCAAGGTAAAATGGTAAAATACCAAATAAAATGTCCAATAAATCTATTGTGGAGGAGTGACGGATGATGCAGATGATAAGTCACTTATAGCATGCCATAGGCCAATCGCAAAAATGAGGAGTGTGAGGTAACCGTGTGAATTGGATATATATATATAGATACAATGAAGTATCAGTAGCTGGCTGAAAGATATCCTCCATATTGAAAGATTGCTGAAAAACACAGGCATAAGCAGATGTGGGGATAAAAGAACGGTCTCACCAGATTGTGTATCCACGATGAACCCCGAGGGGTCCCCGCATCCCTCCGTCAGCTGCACCCGCGAAAACACGCTGTAAGGTGACCACATGATGCTGATCCGGGTTACACTAGAGTCGGTCTCCTGCTTCCTGCTTTTCCCCAACCTGCCACAGATCTGAAGTTTTAAAGTTGCACACTGTAGTGTGTAAGCTCTAATGTATCGGGAGACTCAGCTGTAATGGAAACAAAAGTTGTAGACTTCCAATTTGTATACCGGCATAGACTTGAATTTACTCCACTCCTCACTCTTTAATCCACACTCCTCCCACACACAGCTACTGGACACGGTGACGTAAACCGACGCGTTTCATCAGCTGTTGCGCCGACTTCTTGAAGAAGTGGATAAAACACTTTTTTTTGCATTATTTAAAAGTCCTGCAGTGGTTGGTTTAATATATATATATATATATATATATATATATATATATATATATATATATATATATATATATGACAAAACAGATAAAGAAAGCAGCGCCTCTGATAAGTGTGAAAACAATAATAAAGTGAATAAACTTGCTAAGAATATATAATATAATAATATATCTACACAGTGATAAATACTAATAATGAATCCCTTAATTATTACTATAGCACAAAAAAATCTTACACATGTAAACCATATGAAGAAATTCTACATATAACTAAGTAACAACATATACAGAAAAAAAGCAAAGAAAAAGTGATAAACCAGTCCTCAGAAATAGTTCCAGTAAAAATTGTGGGTGCTGGTGTAGAGGGTCTCCGGCTGCTCTCAATATGGACAAACCACGTCTAAAGGGAAAAAGAGAGGAGAGCGCGCACGCCCATAGCGTAAAATAGTAAATTTAATGAGGGGAAGGGGAGGAGGGGGTAAAAAATGCACTTACAAAAGTACAATAAAAATAAGCATTGCGTGATTATATTCACCACCATCCGGTTAATACTGCATCATTTTGGGGCAATCCCAGTCTCAGAGTATGAAGGATCGACGTCCCAGCAGGTATCCAGGGCAGGTAAATGCCGTATAAGAGTCCAAGAAAGTGGCTCCGTTTCCTTAAGCCTCTGTAGCACTCGCGCATGGATCAGTCTGCTCCAGCGCTTGGTAATGACGTAATGTCAGTGCGTCCGACGTGATGACGCTCCCTGACGCCTTTCGTCACTCACGGGTAACTTTTTCAAAGGGAAGTGTGGAGAAGGGGAAGGTCCGGTATTTAAATGCAAAATCCAATGATGTTAATTGATTGGGACGCCCCAACTCAGCTGAAAAAGTGCTTCGTGCTCTCTACTAATATACCACCAATGAATATATATAGAATACATATGATAAAATAAAATAAAACCTTTAGGAATTGGAGGAGATGAAGTATAGGGGATATACCCGCAGATTGTAAATGCTATACCTAGGGGGAATATACACATCTCATATATAGTGTAATACATATAAGCTAAACCAACTAACATTAAACACATATAAAGAAAATATTCTAAAAACATATTAAACATCCATTTAATTGTATAAAGCAATATGGGTAAATGATTAACCCTTAATAGCAAACATGTAAGGTAGTGCAGTTCCCATAAAGGACTTGTAAATATATATACAATTGCAGATATATCAAAACTGAAAATATAAAACAATATATTAGAAAATATATAAAATAAACAAATATATAACAATAAACTAAGGAGTCAAAAACCAAATACTTGAGCATTTAGATTGGATGTAAAATCCAACCTATAATATCTTATCTCATGCGGATTTTGATATATTGGAATTGATGGAGAACGTTAATGTTAGGAGTCTGTATGCCACGAACAAAGCAAGATGTCTGGCAGGACATAAGAGGATTACCACAATATAATAAAATAGTGGTATACCTATAATAAGTAACCTATAATAAGTGCAGTGTATACTGTGATGCTTATAATAAGTGTATATGAATCAGTGTAAAAATAAATATTATCTAAACTATCAATACCACTAAATAACCATGGATATCCTATCATTTATAATAGTGTAAACTTTAAGTGGTGGATAATATATAAGTATGTATGTATGTCTTTATTTGTATAGCGCCATAAAATGTACATAGCGCTTCACAGTAGTAATACATGTCATATAAATAACAAATAACAAATATAAATAACACATCATGGGAATAAGTGCTTCAGACATACTGTAAAAGTAACATTAAGGAAGGAGTCCCTGCTCCGAGGAGCTTACAATCTAATTGGTAGGTAGGGAGAACGTACAGAGACAGTAGGAGGGAATACTAGTAAGTGCGTCTGCAGGAGGCCAAGCTTTGTGTCATGTGTCCATGATTATCCAGTGCTACTCATATGCTTCTTTAAGCAGATGTGTCTTAAGGTGGGTCTTAAAGGTGGATAGCGAGGGGGCTAGTCGGGTATTGAGGGGAAGAGCATTCCAGAGGTGTGGGGCAGAAAGTGAGAAAGGTTTAAGGCGGGAGAGAGCTTTAGATACAAAGGGGGTAGAAAGAAGACATCCTTGAGAAGAACGCAAGAGTCGTGATGGTGCATAGCGAGAAATTAGAGCTGAGATGTAATGAGGGGCAGAAGAATGTAAAGCTTTAAAAGTGAGCAGTAGAATTGAGTGTGAGATACGCGATTTAATCCGAAGCCAGGAGAGGGATTTCAGCAGGGGAGACGCTGAGACAGATTTAGGAAAGAGTAGAGTGATTCTGGCAGCAGTGTTTAGGATAGATTGTAGGGGAGACAGGTGAGAGGTAGGAAGGCCGGACAGCAGGAGGTTGCAGTAATCGAGACGTGAGAGAATGAGGGCCTGAGTCAGAGTTTTAGCAGTTGAGTAACAGAGGAAAGGGCGTATCTTTGTGATATTGCGGAGGAAAAAGCGACAAGTTTTAGAAACGTTTTGAATATGAGAGGAGAATGAGAGAGAGGAATCAAGTGTGACCCCTAGGCAGCGTGCTTGGGCTACTGGGTGAATGATCGTATTTCCAATAGCAATGTGGAAGGATGTAGTAGGGCCAGGTTTGGGAGGTAGTATAAGGAGCTCTGTTTTTGCCATGTTAAGTTTCAGTCGGCGGATGGCCATCCAGGATGATATTCCAGAGAGGCATTCAGAAACTTTGGTCTGTATAGCAGGTGTAAGGTCAGGGGTTGAAAGGTAAATTTGTGTGTCGTCAGCATAGAGGTGATATTTAAACCCAAAAGATGTGATTAGGTCACCTAGAGAGAGTGTGTAGAGAGAAAAGAGAAGGGGTCCCAGGACAGAGCCCTGGGGTACCCCCACAGAGAGATCAATAGAGGAGGAGGAGGTGTTAGCAAAAGAGACACTGAAGGTACGATGGGAGAGGTAAGAGGAGATCCAGGATAAAGCTTTGTTCCGAATACCAAGAGTATGGAGAATGTGAAGGAGAAGAGGGTGGTCCACGGTGTCGAATGCTGCAGAGAGGTCGAGTAATATGAGCAGAGTGTAATGACCTCTGTCTTTGGCAGCGTGGAGGTCGTCAGTTATTTTAGTGAGGGCTGTTTCAGTAGAGTGAGCAGTGCGGAAGCCAGATTGTAGAGGGTCTAGTACAGAATAGGTGTTGAGAAAGTGTAGCAATCGAGAGAATACAAGACGTTCAAGGAGTTTGGAGGCAAAAGGCAGGAGGGAGACAGGTCGATAGTTAGAAGGACAGGTAGGGTCAAGCTTGCTGTTTTTGAGTAATGGTATAACGGTTGCATGCTTGAAGGATGAAGGAAAGGTACCAGAGTAGAGGGAAGAGTTAAAGATCTGTGTGAGCATAGGGATTATAGAAGGAGCAAGAGGTTTTAGGAGATGGGAGGGAATGGGGTCAAGTGGGCAAGTGGTAGAGGGCGAAGAGGAGATCAGCAGTGATACATCCTCCTCCGAGATAGCAGAAAAAGAGTCAAGAAAGACAGGAGGAGAGTTGGGAAGCATTGTGGGATGGGAGGAGGCAACAGATGGGATGTTCTGCCGTATGGACTCCACCTTTTTCTTAAAAAAGTCAGCAAAGTCCTGAGGTGAGATGGATGAAGAAGAGGAGGCAGCTGAGGGTGGTCTGAGTAGAGAGTCAAAGACAGAAAAGAGACGGCGTGGGTTAGACTTGTGTGTGTTGATTAGTGATGAAAAGTAGGTTTGTTTAGCCTGAAAGAGGGCAGAGTTGAAACAGGATAGCATAAATTTGTAGTGAATGAAGTCTGCGAGCGTATGAGATTTCCTCCAGAGGCGTTCAGAGGAACGAGTGGAGGAACGCAGCATGCGTGTGTGGGAGTTTAGACAGGGTCTGGGGTTAGAAGGGCGAGGACGGCAGAGAGAAAGTGGGGCATGAAGATCAAGAGAGGAAGATAAGGCAGAGTTGTAGTTCCTGACCAGGTTGTCAGGGTCTGAAGCGGAACTGAGAGAGGAGAGGGAGGAGCGTAAAGTGGAATCAAGAGCTGGTAGGTTAATAGAGTGCAGGTTTCTGCAAAAACGAGGGCGAGATGGAGATGGAGATGGAGAGAAGCGAGAGAGAGAAAATGAGATGAGGTGATGGTCAGAGAGAGGAAAAGGGGAAATGGAGAAGTCGGAGAGAGAGAAGTTTTTAGTGAAAACCAGGTCTAAGTAGTGGCCATCCTTGTGGGTGCTGGCTGCAGTCCACTGTTGAAGGCCAAAAGAAGAGGTTAGAGAAAGAAAGCGGGAAGCCCAAGGGAGAGAGGGGTCATCAATGTGGCAATTGAAGTCCCCAAGGAGAAGAACAGGGGAGTCTGAGGAGAGAAAGAAAGAGAGCCAGGATTCAAAGTGACTAAAGGTGTGTATATGGTGAAAAAATATATATATTGTGAAATGATTAAATTATATATGTTAAAACCCAAAGAACCCATACTGGAAATAAAAATATAAATATAACCCAAAATCCGGGAAATGGGGGGGGGGTGTCAGGGGGGGGGAAGGGTTGGGGGGGGGGGGTTGGGGGGGTTTGGGTGGGGGGAAAGGGAGGAAAGAGAAAAGCTTGGTTCCTGGAACTTAAACTGCTAAAAACAAATATTACTTGTGGGCACATTCACATGTCTTAGACAGGTCTGCAACCCTGCTTTTCACCATTATCTCCTAGCATACAGTGCTACCACTGCAGCAAGGGATTCTGGGAAATGACATGCATGTCTCAAGACCACATTACATGGTTAAACCTGTAAGCCAATGCATGCTGCTTTAAACACAGCTTTTAAACATAGCCTGGGATGAGATGCAAAGCCAATAAACCCACTCACAGACATACTGTTTCAACCTTGTGGGTCTCATCAGTGAGGTTGGTTGTACTGGCTTTGCAACTTGAGTCATGAGTAGGTCTTCACCACACATTATGAAAAGGTGACTAAAAACCCTCCACCGTATAGCATATAGCAACATTACTTGTGAGCACATTCAAATATATATATATATATATATGAAACAAATAACAGGGGGTGCCCAGTGCTACATACATGGTAATAATTACAAGAAATATACTAATAATGATGCTAATACTAATAAAATATGTTTTTTTAGTTAGATATTTTGGCCATAGCATCATAAGCCTGCACACCAAATCGTGAAGGTAAACCATAAGTCCTACACTACACTGCATTCTGTTCCCTATACCTCTGTATGAGGGGGAAGAACCATAATAGATTCCTTACCTGCAGCAAGATGAGAAGATCCACCATTAAAAAGGGGGAGGTGACGTGAGCTCTGGGGGAGGTGCCACAACCTCCATACAACTCCCTGGCAGTGCGCTGTTTTCACCTTTTTTGTTGCTCTGGATTTCCACTTCTACGGCTGGCACGCCACAGTGAACTACCAGAGACTACAGGAGTGGGTAAGAATACTTTGATTATTCTTTATGACCAACCATAGATGAGTACCTTTACCTCGATCATCCCCATGAGGTGCGTGTGAGGTGACTTAAGCATTATTACGCTTCCTCCAGTATTGTGGATCTTGGTGTATATTGGGGACTCACAGGCCATTTGGAAACACACCCACTCTGTCATAGTCTATTTGGAGTCCTTCAAGATTTATTGATTGATTGATAGGTTTCCCAGCGGTTGGAGCACCCCTTTCCCCCTTACCTATACAAAAAAATAATAAAACCTGGCGCCTAAAAAAATTACTAATAATCAGACCATATATAAATGTCCAACTGGATGTAACGGTGATCCTCAGTGGAGCCACAGGAACAGCTTTTGACCCCCCTCATGCTCCTTTTATGAGTGATAGAAGTAAGGTGGTGACTAATGGCCTGTGTAAGCCTATCAGGTATAGGTATAGACAATGAGCCCGCCCCGTCTTGTTCCTCCTAGGAAGGAGTGGCCAATTTAGTTAGTCCTGCTCTGGAAGAGGAATCCAAAATGCAAAGTGTGTGCAGCGCACAGCAATAAGTGAGGATAGCAGGTCTGGCAAAATGAAATCCTTTAATGAGAAGCCATAAAATAGAGGGCTGCAACCCTTCTACGCGTTTCGTGCTAGTGCACTTTATCGGAGGAGTGTTTCTTATCGCAGGGCTGGGCTTGTCATAGTGTCCAGATGGGCGCGACCCCCTGGGACTGTGGATTGGCTTGTGTATGTGGTAGGGGCTCCTCTTGGACCTAGTCGTGTGGCGCATGCGCTAGACGAGCGATGTGTATTGGTTAACTTGGATTCATGACGTCATTGGTTTGGCGCCAAAAACGGCAGTCAGCTGTATTTAAATGTTTTGTATACCGTGTATGGCACTTCTTGATAAAGTGCACTAGCACGAAACGCGTAGAAGGGATGCAGCCCTCTATTTTATGACTTCTCATTAAAGGATTTCATTTTGCCAGACCTGCTATCCTCACTTATTGCTGTGCGCTGCACACACTTTGCATTTTGGATTCCTCTACCTGGATACAGCGGCACGCTCTGGAAGGGAGCCACTGGGGGTTAAAAGTATCGTGAGTACGTTTACCTGGGGCCAACCCAATGAGGTAAGGGGAGGGTGTCTCTGGGCAACCTACCCCCACCTTCAGGGTATCTTTAGAGCCCCCTTATAGGTTTAGTACTGTGATTATCTGATTAGTCATTACCCAGTATGTGCTCCCTTTCATTAAATACATACGGACCCAAATAGCAACAGCAGCTGCTAAGAGCTCGATTTGCACAACATTAAAGGAGAACGCATATAAGGTCCTAATGAGGTGGTACCTCACCCCGCTTAGACTAACCAAATTTGTAAACGGTAGTTCTCCACTCTGTCCTAGACAGTGTGGAGAATCCGCTGATCTGCTACATATGCTGTGGTCCTGCCCCCGGCTGATTCCATTATGGAAAAAAATCATTAATTGGCTTCAGAGGCTTTTAGGCCTCGACATCCCATTTGATCCCGGTCTCTTCCTTTTGGGAAGAGCACGACAGGGCCTCTCAAAAGCAACTCTTAAACTAATAGCACATTTTGCTACAGCCGTGCGGTGCGAGATTGCAGCATTATGGAAACAAAGTGAAATTCCTGTTATCCCCAAAATCCGGAATAGAATTTGGTACGTATGCCAGATGGAAAAATTGACAAGTTTAGTTAATGACACTGGCGAAAATTTCCTAAAATCTGGATGCCTTGGCTGGCCCAGACAGACATCCCTGGGGTGGAGAGAGCCACCGTTTTGCTTTAATAGTAGTTAGATGCGTCCTCCGGTAATGGAGTAGCCCACCCAGCAGCAACAAATTAATCCAGACATCGGTCCCTGAAGCGTTGATCAGAACCGCGGCCTCCCACCCTTCCTCTCCCCCTCCCCACCCTCTTCCTCTTCCCCCCCACCTAATTTTACTTTATGATTATTTATTATTTAAGTTTATGTCGTTGCTTATAACTCTGTTTTGATGACAATGTTTGTGTTCAGCTACCATACACAAGAGATATGAATAATGCATGTCGCAGTACTGGAAATAAGATGTATATATATGCTGTATTTTCACAAAAAAAAAAAATACAAGTTATATAAAAAAAAAAAAAATACATACGGACCCCAGCACTTTTGAGCATCATTTTTCACCAAAACTCTGCTCTGGAAGAGAGAGGAAGTCCTCTTCCTGCTCTGGAAGAGAGAGGAGACAGAGAGCTGTCAGTCTCTCCTATGGCAGGATGAACATGCTCACCCTTAGTCTTTGGACTGAGGGAACATCAGATTCAGCCACAGAGGCCCTGTAAGATCAGGGGCCATCACCATCCAGAGGTCTGGACTCTGCCTCGCTGTATGGAGATCTGCAGTAGATGCCTGCCATGCAATAAAGACCCTTGTTATGACACTCCTGTCTAAGTATCAGTCCTTGGGCAGGAGGGAGAGAATGCAGTAGTGGGGACTGACTTCTGGACACCCTGGAACCCACTGCGGCTGGAGGCGCTGAACACCAAGAGAATGAACATAAGCCTGTCCAAATCTCCATTACATCACAGATCCAGCTCAGCTCTCCTGACCCTAACAGAGAATTTAGGCTTCTCAATTATAAGGAAACCATGTTGTTATTATAAGGGGAAAAAATGAAATAACTATGAAGTGTAGCTTAAACGTGATGCACTTGACCCCACCATCCCTCTTATTTTGGTGAGTCCAGATAAAAATAACTATTTACAAATTGTGCAAACGGTCCATGATTAGCCATGGGGCACCACAAATTCCATGTTCACTGCCATGTGTTCCCGCCGTTTGGTTTGAATCCACAAAAAAGGTGTTGCTTTTTGGGGGGGGCGGGGGGTGGAGAGAAAGCAGTTATTGTTAGTGTGACTTGCCCCCAGCATCAACGAGAGTGTGAAACAGAAGGATGAATTGTTTCAGCTCTAGCAGATTATCTGCTAATAACATGCTAATATCTTGTATCTCAAATCTTGCAGAGAATCCTTGTAAAACTCAATTCCACCATAAAATACAGACCCATTGGAAAGGGCCGTTCATTTTTGGTTGCTTTCCAGCAACTACTTTTCTTGATTCTTAATGCTAATGAAAAGAAAACACTGCATTTAATTACGGCAGCTTTGAATGGGACAGAAATTGTATAGATGTGCTTGGCCTTTTTGGTACATCTCTGAACTATGCATTTCAGCTGTGTAAGATATGGCAGTGATTTACAGCAGAAAATCCCAGTTCTGCAGTAGCAGTTACGGTTATTAAGAACTGGGGAGTGTTATTACTTTCTTCCCAGTCTCTCTTGAGCAAGAAAAGCTCAAGTTTCTGTTTCCTGTGGGGCTATTATGGCTTGTACAAGTGGCTGCCACTGAGCTGCTTTATTTAACGTTGGGGGGAGTACAGCTTGATCCTATGCTGAAAAGAATTGAGACTTTTAGACCTGGAATGTGGAAATAAAGAGGTCAAAGGTATATACTGTATATGTAGCCCCCTTTCCCTATGCCTAAGGGAACTACGCGCCTAAGCCTCCGCTTCTGGGAGCCTGGGGTGAGCTTTGTCTCCTTGCGTGCAGCACCTCCACCTATGAGGGAACCCAGCGTTAGCGAGATAACCCCTCACCGGAACCAATACACCAGTAGTAAGCAATACACCACACAATGTATATAATTAATCTTTACTGTCCACACACTAACCACAAATAACACAATATCAGGTACCAACAGTATAATGCCGTGACCTCAAACACTGAGTGGTTCCCCCAAAGTACTGAGGGTGCGGTTGGCCCCAACAACCCCTGGTGTCCGTCCCAGCAATCCCACCCAAATGTGAGGTAGCGCTACCCCCTGTGAATGTTGGTGCATGTTAGGTACCTGCCTGGGTACTCCAGTACCCAGGTGCTGCTTGGCGCGGTGTGTTGGAGCAGGTCCCACGCAGCGGGGCCTCCGACACAAATCCCCTCTCTCCTAAGGGTCCGATCCTCCTCGCAGTGTGAGCTCCAGCCAGAGTATCTCACACAATGTCCCAAAGTGCTGTGGCCTGGTCCCAGGCCTCAGAGCGCCGCGTAGATGTCCATCCACCGGTACAGTAGTACGGTCACTAGTATAATGGGAAGCGTCCCTACCTGGGGCCTTCTCTACAATACTGACTTTGATATGGCTCAGGGCCTAACTGGGGACTAGGGGGCAAGGTCTAGGCATAGTCCTGGAAGCACTGCTCCCTGGACACTCCCCGGTGCCTCCGTCAGACTGAAGTGTGTGCTCTAATCCCATTTGCTGGGACAGTCCCATGTGTGCAGTCCCTCCCGCTAAAGATTCTGGGACTTGTAGTTCCACTGTACTCTATGCGGAACCAAAGCCAAAATGGCCACCGCAATCCTGACTGCGCATGTGCTCCTCGCCGTACTGCGTATGCGCGCCTATCCAACATGGTCGCCCCCTCACTCCCGATCGCGGAGCTCCTAACATGTCATGTAGCTCATAACAGTGCAGTATGAACAGTGGGGCCTGTCTGACATTTAACATGATTTGTGGTTCATTTGGAAACAGATACCACATCCTGTTATGAGGAGATCAGATGGTACAGTGGTTAATGCTGTTATGGCTACAGAAGGCTGTCTGCGGGGTACACTCTGCGAACGGCATACACTCTGAGAGGTGACTTACAAGTACATATATAGATTATTATTAGAGCTATCCCAGGATTAAGGTTGGAATCCCCATTGGCAATAACACTATTGTTTTGTACATGTTTTATTTGGCCTGTTCCCACTTGTCATCATTAAACCCCCATAGCAGGTTTATTTCTTAAACCAATATTGACAGAGGAAAGAAAGAAAAAAAAGCATTTTTCTACTGCAGCTCTTAAACCTTTCTATTGTGGTCTGGCATGTAGCTAATTGATTCTATCCTCAATTAGTTAATCACCACTAATTAGCTCCTTAAAGAAATCCTGGCTGATGTCACTTCATGCGTTTCTAATTGGTGCTAAACCTTCATATTGTACAATATTTACAGCTAACTCTGGGTACAGAGCAGAAAGTCTTTGCTGTTGCTACATGTTCCCTTTTGTGTTCATGTTCAGTTAGGGGCTGCATCCTTTGTGATACCGGGTAATCTCTCCTACCATGGAAGTGAACTAACTGCAGTGGCATGTTTACTAAGTGTATTTCCTTTTAACAAGTGTGCGCTGATGTTAGTGAGAGAGTTTAAGCCTCATTAATTAAAGGGAACAGTGTAGAGTTAATGACTGTCCAGTGCCACTGACCAACATTTAAAATATAACTCTCATTAACTTGTTTAAAAACAATATACAGTATACAGCGCGCGTGTGGATCGGGCTGGAGCGGAAGCATAGTGATCCCTGGTAGCTAGGGACGCGAGCGGCGAGCAGGCCGGTTGCCGGGGACGCGATCGGGCCGTCGCTAAGGCCGCGATCGCGTTGCCACCGGCCCGGCGGCTCGGGAAGCAGGGCGCCGCATACACAGGGCTGTTGCGCATGCGCAATGGCAGTGCACAGCGCGGGAGGCTCAGACAGCTCGCGCATGCGCGAGAATAGACTGCCAGCCCCCAGGGTGCTTAGGGGCAGAGACACCTGACGCCAGGGAGCCAATCAGAAGGCCGGATTCCCCTGCTCCCAGTTAGATACATTTCGCGGGGTTTGGCAGCACGCAGGCAGTCAGGATCCGGACCAGCTAGGGGTAAGAGGTGGATGCAGGGGTCAGTGACCCTCTGCATAGGCCAGCAGCCCCCAAGGTCCCAGTTAGGTCCTGAGCCACCTAATAGCTTGTGGAGCTTAGGGACAGGCCCTAGATAGGGACACTGCCCCATTATTTGGTCAAGTAGTCAGGGACACAGTGCTGAAGCCGTGCGGCCCTGCGAGGTGGGTTCTGGGCTCAGAACACCACCAAAGACCCTAAGACTAGGAGAGACATTGTTCGCGCTGGACTTTCAACCCACGCGGTGTGGAGGACAACGTCGGATCGTGCGGATTGATATCGCGGTACCCGTGGCTGGAGCCCGGGCAGGTAACCTGCAACTCACGTGCACCAACCAGGCCTATCACCAAACATAGTGGCTGCGCAGTCACACACAGATATGCACAGTGGTATTTGACTCTGGGAGTACGAGACATTTGGGTGGGGGTTACTGGACACAGGGTGGGGTCACATTGTGGGTGGTAGCGTCCGCCGTGACGCCTAGAGGTGATAGCGTCCGCCGTGACGCCTAGAGGTGGTAGCGTCCGCCGTGACGCCTAGAGGTGATAGCGTCCGCCGTGACGCCTAGAGGTGGTAGCGTCCGCCGTGACGCCTAGTGTGGTTAGTGTCCGCCGTGACACCCAGTGTGGTTAGCGCCCGCCGTGGCGCATGATGATGTTATGATGTTATTGAGTGATATATGTGTTTCAATGCAGTAAAGCCAGTCCTGTTTTATATTCGTTCGTGTTGTGTGGTTGTTTCCTGTGAGGGCCTCCTCCCACTCCGTTGGGATCCCTCCCAGGTGGAGGCGTTGCACCTAGAGATGTATGATATGTATGTACCCCAGGTTCCCCAAGCGGAGGCTTAGGCTCCTGAGAGCCACACAGGTTGCACAGCAGGTAGTAGCGGCGGTATTCATAGGGAATACCCGTTACATTTGGAGGCGCTGCTGAGAGAGTCCTGGGGTGCCCCACTTTGTAGTACCGTTACCCTGTCAGTCAGCATGTCTGCGCTCACGCCCAAACAAGTGGCCGACTGGGCCGAAAAGCTAGGAGAGCTTCTGCGACACGTGGTCGCCGTAGACGGAGTGCCTGCTGATGTCTCCATGTTTACTGTCTGCAGCGCAGTAAGGACATTACCTGGTCTGGCGGACGCCCGCCTCATCAGCAAGCACTATGACATTGACCGGCAAGAGAATACCCTATTGCTAGCCACTGAACAAGCTATACTTCCTGATAGAGGCCCACGAGTAGTGTATCTACCAGAGACTTTGCCGCACGGATGCCCTCTAATTTACCCGGGAACTGTTTCCAGTCATGTCACTTCCCTCCCCAGACATGAGGGTTGGGACGACAGAGATATGGCCGCCAGTACACCCATCCGATCAGATATATCCCTACCCAGAGTGACCTTCTCTTCAGATGCTAGGCAAGGGGCCACCAGTTGGGCCGGCAGTCCGGCCACATCACCGGTTACTAACCGGTCCGTGAACAGTTCTACCCCAACCCCTAACAGGCAGCGAGCAGCGATAGCCAGTGGCTCCAACAATGACGGCTCCCTGTTAGGAGTGACATTCCCGCAGCTAGTGGAAGCGATAACTACGTCCGCTCAAGCCCAAAATTATAGGAAATTGAAGGCGTTCTCAGGGACGGTCCCTGTCCCCACAGGCGAAGAGAGTATCGATTCTTGGAAGGAGCACACCCTCAAGGTGATCGACGAATGGCCCTGCTCTGAAACGGTCAGACGGCAGAGAATCCTGGAAAGTCTACGACCCCCAGCGGCCACCATGGTCAGTGCACAGCGTGACCAAGACCCTGATCTCTCTGCTCACCAGATGGTAGACTTGTTAGTCCAGATCTATGGCAAGGAGGAAGAGGAGAGCGAGCTGTGGTTCAAGTATTACGCTCTCAGACAGAAGGAGAAGGAAGACCTGTCCGACTTCCTACAATGCATCCAGCTGGTCCTGTGGAAATTGCGAACTTGCGGCCTCATCCTATCTTCAGAGATGGACGAATATCGGCGCAAGCAGTTCCTCCGAGGGGCCATCCCCACGCATCACATTGTGATTATGATCAGGTGCTCACTAAAGGAGGGACCCCCCCCTACCTTCATGGACATTCTGGGAATCGTAAAAGGGCATGAGGCCTATACCAAGCTGCATGCAGGCACCAAAGCCAAAGATCCTCCGGCCAGTGCCACCCCGGGAGCGTCCGCTCGTCGGCCCAAGACACCTGTCAAAGAGGAAGATGCGCCACCCAAGTCGCCCTCAACGAAAGGGCGGGCTTCGGGGAGATCCTCCCCCACCTACTCAAGACGACTGGACCTCAAAGACGTCGTCTGCTATACCTGTGGACAGAAAGGCCATTTCTCTAGAGAGTGCCCTAATGGAGACACCCAAGAAAAGGAAACGCTCCGTAAAGGAAGCTCGGCCAGGACTATGATCTGTCAGAGGCAGACCTCAGAAGCCAAAACCACCGAGGCTACCCCCACGCCTCCCGAAGCCCCTCCTGACCTGAGCCCAGGCGAAGGAACTCCAGGGGGAGATGGCTACTGTCAGGTGGGCCCTTCGGCCATCGTACGTGTGGTAGTAGAGGGAGTCTATGCTGCTGCTCTATTGGACACCGGGTCTCAAGTGACCATAATATACCGGCACTTCTACGACCAGCACCTGAAGCATTGTCCCCTGCGGTCGGCGGAACATATGAAAGTGAGGGGGTTGAGCAACGAAGATTACCCCATCGATGGGATTGTGAGCGTTCAACTGGAGATACTTCAATTGAATACCGGCAAGAAACATCCCATGAGTGTGGAGGCAATGGTGTGCCCAAAACCTCAAGGACAGTGTCAGTATCCGGTCATCCTGGGGACAAATACGGATATAGTACGAGCTGTCATCAGAGCCTACTTGAAGGAGACTAATGAATTGCCAATGGCCGATCCCGCCTAGATCCTGTATTGAGAGAGGAGTGCAACCGAGTATATGCCCTAGAGCGTCACGGGGACCTCTACAATCGTCAACGCGGACTGACGACCATTTCACCAGGGGGAGTGAAACGCATGGCCGTCTGGTGCTGTTATCCGGATCGGGAGGAGACCGATCATCTGTTCTCTCTGGAGAGTGATCCTGAGGAAGAGATCCAGAGAGGGTATCGGGTAATACCTGAAGTAAAAGAGTGGACGACCCGAGTTCCTCTCCGAACCCATGTGTATATCCAAAACATCTCCCCATTTCCAATGGACATCGATGTAGGAGAAAGTCTGGGCAGTATATATCCCGTCAGCCCGGTGGAAACCGCGCCCCAGGTGAACGCCGCTGCAGTAGGTGAGCGGTTAGTCGACCTGGACTTCAACTTCGGGGATTCGACCCTGCCGACCGAGTGGAAGGATCGACTGACAGCCAAGCTGAAGGAAAGAGAAACAGTATTTTCTACCAGCGAGATGGATGTGGGCCGCAGTCGCAGCGCCCAACACACTATTAGGCTGAATGATGCCACTCCGTTCCGTGAACGCTCTCGTCGTATCGCCCCCAGGGATGTGGACGATGTAAGGGATGTCCGGGAGGAGATGAAGACCGCTGGAATACTGACGGAGTCGCGGAGTCCTTATGCATCACCCATAGTGGTAGTAAGGAAGAAGAATGGATCTGTAAGATTGTGCGTCGATTATCGAACCCTAAATAATCGTACGGTACCTGACCAATACAATCTCCCTCGTATTGAAGAGATCCTGAACGCTCTGAACGGGAGCCAATGGTTTAGTGTGCTCGATTTGCGATCTGGGTACTACCAGGTACCCATGAGTGAAGAGGATCAGGAAAAGACTGCCTTCGTCTGTCCCCTGGGCTTCTACCAGTTCACGCGTATGCCCCAAGGTATATGCGGAGCCCCTGCTACTTTCCAGCGGTTGATGGAAAAAACAATAGGGGACATGAATCCTCGGGAGTGCCTGGTTTACCTGGACGATATCATTGTCTTTGGGAAGACCTTAGAAGAACACGAGGAGAGGCTACTGAAGGTGATAGATCGTCTTGGCCAAGAAGGATTGAAGCTATCACTCGACAAGTGTAGGTTTTGCCACACCTCAGTGAACTACGTGGGACACATCGTGTCTGCCCAGGGGATTGCTACTGATCCAGCCAAAGTAGAAGCGGTGGTGAACTGGCCGCATCCCGATAATGTCGCGGAACTGCGATCCTTCCTCGGGTTCTGTGGGTATTACCGTCGGTTCGTGGAAGGGTACTCTAGTCGAGCTAAACCCCTGAACAATTTGCTGAAGATATACCCCGAAGATACTGGGAGAAAGGCCACGTCGGCCCGTCAACCGTTTGGTGATAAGTGGACGCCTGAGTGTGAACGGGCCTTCCTGAATTTGAAGAAAAGCCTGACTGAAGCACCAGTGCTTGCATATGCTGACCCAGAACAACCATATGTCCTGCATGTGGATGCCAGTCTCAATGGACTGGGCATTGTCCTTCATCAGAAACACCCCGAGGGTCTTCGGCCTGTAGCCTACATCAGCCGCAGTCTGACACCCAGTGAGCAGAATTATCCGGTGCACAAGCTAGAGTTCCTGGCTCTCAAATGGGCGATCACGGAGAAACTTCACGATTACCTCTATGGTGTGACGTTTGAGGTAAGGACCGATAACAACCCCCTCACGTATATCAATACTTCCGCCAAATTGGATGCAGCCGGACATCGCTGGCTGGCAACACTATGTAACTACCGATTCTCCCTGAAGTACAAGCCAGGGCCTCTGAACATTGGGGCCGATGCTCTATCACGACGACCAGGATTGAGTGCCACTCCTGATGATGATGAATGGGAAGAGATCCCTGGACCTGGGATGCGAGCAATGTGTAGTATAGCGGCCGTCATCAATGATCAGGTCGCATTCTCTGAACTAAGAGTAGCCGATTCGTTAGGGTGCCAGTCGCAAGCGATCCCTGCTGCCTACTGGGACCCCGCAGGGATGAACATAACCCAGGACAAAGTCATAAGATGGAAAGACTTAGTAGACTATCAATTAAGAGATCCAGTGAGCAGCATAATCCGACAAGCCGTTCAGCGGAAGAACCCTGCTCTATTGAAGAGTGCTCCCCGAGATCTGGTCGCGTTACTCATGCGTGAGGTGGACAAGTTCGAGATAGATAATTGTTTGCTCTATAGGGTAGTCCAATATCATAACCACCCTGATAGGCGACAACTAGTTCTACCCCAAAACTTGAGATATATGGTGTTGAAGTCTCTACACGATGACCACGGACATCTCGGGGTAGAGAAGACTTTTGGGCTAGTCCGAGACCGGTTTTTCTGGCCCAAGATGCGGGAAGCGGTGGAACAACACTGCCGCCGTTGTTCCCGGTGCGTTCAACGCAAGACGTTGCCTACCCGAGCAGCTCCCATGGCCCATCTAAAGAGTTCTGGTCCAATGGACCTGGTGTGTATGGACTTCCTGTGTATCGAACCTGATAGTCGAGGAATCGGTAATGTGCTGGTCATCACGGACCATTACACCCGCTATGCACAGGCCTTCCCCACAAAAGACCAAAAGGCTATCACGGTCGCGAAAGTTCTATGGGAAAAGTTCTTCGTTCACTACGGTCTTCCAAACCGACTTCACTCCGACCAAGGGCGAGATTTTGAGAGTACTCTGATCCGAGAATTACTTAAAATGCTGAACATCGCCAAATCCCGGACGACGCCGTACCACCCTGAAGGAGATGCTTTACCTGAACGATTCAACAGGACCCTGTTGGACATGCTTGGAACCCTGAAGGGAATGCAGAAAACAGAATGGAGTCGTCATGTAGAAACTTTGGTACACGCGTATAACTGTACTCGCCATGAGTCCACGGGGTTCTCCCCGTACTTCCTCATGTTTGGGCGGGAGGCCAGACTTCCAGTAGATGTGCGTCTCCGAGTATCAACGGACGGGATATTCAATACCACTCATTTTAAGTACGTGCAAAGGCTAAAAGACAGTCTGCAACAAGCTTACCAACAGGCTGAGAAGTCTACAGCCAAACTGAATGCTGGTAACAAGAGACGTTATGACAATAAAGTCAAGTATCGAGAGTTACGTCCTGGGGATGCAGTGTTACTTCGTAATTTGGGAATCCCCGGAAAACATAAACTGGCGGACCGGTGGAGAGATGGCGTATATGAGGTGGAGTCACAGATGCCTGGCCTCCCGGTTTATCGCATCAGAGACACCGATGGCCGGGTAAAGGTTTGGCATCGTAATCACCTTCTCCCCATCCCCCAAGTGGGAGAAGAAGAAGAGGAACTACAGGCCACACCGCTCAACGGTGAGTTCGATCTATCAGAAGTGGGTCAAGAGACTGTAACTAACGAGACTCACTCTGAAACTCCGGAAGACCCTATGGAGTGACCCTCTCAAAGGGGCCATCCCGCAGAAGGGGCGTCTCCCGAAGGAGCTACGGGTAAAGGGCCCCGTAGGCCAATGCCTACTAAGGTGGCACCAACAGGCCAGCCTTTGGATCCACAGAGCCCGTGTTTTGTACCCTCAGAGACATTTCTCCCCTCAAGGGAAGAGGCTAGGCCTCAGGACTATGCTTATTACTCCCCCGAGGGAGTTGCCGAAGAACAACTCCGACGGAGTCAACGAGTTAGGTACCCGCCAACTAGGGTTACTTACGATCAAATGGGGGTACCCCATTATGAGGCTCAGCAGTGTTCTCGTAGTAAGATACAGTCTGTGATTGTGATGCTCAACGAATTATGCAATCTCGTTTAGAGTTATCTGTGCTAAGTTATATGTTTTACTGCATTTTTATTATATAATTTGTGTACATTGTTGGGAAGTTATGTGGTCCAAGCGAGGACGTTGGAGTTTTCACCAGGGGGAGGATGTAGCCAGGTCCCCCTCGCATGTAGTCAGGTTCCCCCCCCTCGCGCACTCACCCCCTCCTTCCCAGTTGCGAGCGCGCGTGTGGATCGGGCTGGAGCGGAAGCATAGTGATCCCTGGTAGCTAGGGACGCGAGCGGCGAGCAGGCCGGTTGCCGGGGACGCGATCGGGCCGTCGCTAAGGCCGCGATCGCGTTGCCACCGGCCCGGCGGCTCGGGAAGCAGGGCGCCGCATACACAGGGCTGTTGCGCATGCGCAATGGCAGTGCACAGCGCGGGAGGCTCAGACAGCTCACGCATGCGCGAGAATAGACTGCCAGCCCCCAGGGTGCTTAGGGGCAGAGACACCTGACGCCAGGGAGCCAATCAGAAGGCCGGATTCCCCTGCTCCCAGTTAGATACATTTCGCGGGGTTTGGCAGCACGCAGGCAGTCAGGATCCGGACCAGCTAGGGGTAAGAGGTGGGTGCAGGGGTCAGTGACCCTCTGCATAGGCCAGCAGCCCCCAAGGTCCCAGTTAGGTCCTGAGCCACCTAATAGCTTGTGGAGCTTAGGGACAGGCCCTAGATAGGGACACTGCCCCATTATTTGGTCAAGTAGTCAGGGACACAGTGCTGAAGCCGTGCGGCCCTGCGAGGTGGGTTCTGGGCTCAGAACACCACCAAAGACCCTAAGACTAGGAGAGACATTGTTCGCGCTGGACTTTCAACCCACGCGGTGTGGAGGACAACGTCGGATCGTGCGGATTGATATCGCGGTACCCGTGGCTGGAGCCCGGGCAGGTAACCTGCAACTCACGTGCACCAACCAGGCCTATCACCAAACATAGTGGCTGCGCAGTCACACACACATATGCACAGTGGTATTTGACTCTGGGAGTACGAGACATTTGGGTGGGGGTTACTGGACACAGGGTGGGGTCACATTGTGGGTGGTAGCGTCCGCCGTGACGCCTAGAGGGGATAGCGTCCGCCGTGACGCCTAGAGGTGGTAGCGTCCGCCGTGACGCCTAGAAGTGATAGCGTCCGCCGTGACGCCTAGAGGTGGTAGCGTCCGCCGTGACGCCTAGTGTGGTTAGTGTCCGCCGTGACACCCAGTGTGGTTAGCGCCCGCCGTGGCGCATGATGATGTTATGATGTTATTGAGTGATATATGTGTTTCAATGCAGTAAAGCCAGTCTTGTTTTATATTCGTTCGTGTTGTGTGGTTGTTTCCTGTGAGGGCCTCCTCCCACTCCGTTGGGATCCCTCCCAGGTGGAGGCGTTGCACCTAGAGATGTATGATATGTATGTACCCCAGGTTCCCCAAGCGGAGGCTTAGGCTCCTGAGAGCCACACAGGTTGCACAGCAGGTAGTAGCGGCGGTATTCATAGGGAATACCCGTTACATATATATATATATATATAAAACACCAAAATGGTCTAATTCAGGAGTGCGCAAACTTTTCAGTCTGCGCCCCCCTGCCCACTCGCGCCCCCTCTTTATACCTTGTCTCCGGCGTCAAATGACACTGCGGGGTCACGTGACGTGATGCCGCTTTGCCATGGCGACGCATTGGCGGAGGTGAGGGAGGTTACACATGCCACGTGCGATTCCACAGCATTTAATTTAGAAGCCCTGGGGAAGAGCGCAGGGCCTCTTAAAGTGCCGCGCCCCCCCTAGAAAATCTCTCGCGCCCCCCTGGTCTAATTATCTGCACCAGACAAAATAAATGCAAAAATAGAGGGTGTTTATTGACCCATAACACACAGAAGCCCGACGTTTCGGACCTTCTTCAGGGGTTAGCTCACCAAGTGAGAATCACACTTTAAATACACAAGTTTGACACCAAAGGAGCCATACAGAGGGCGGGGGGTGGAGGGTGTTACCTAGCAACATGTAAGCATACAAATTAGCATATGTAACCCTTACTCTCCCCCCCCCCTCCCCCCCTATCTCAGATAGGGTCTCTAAGGGAGTCTAATGCTCAGGCTACGTGTCTTTGAGTGGTGTATACCTGCTGGCAACAGGGGACCCTGAGTCTCCCATGATGACATGTGGGAGAACAGGACAAGCTTCTGGGGTTGTGTCTCCGTCTCTTCTACTGGTGCAGCGCCTCCATCTCCTGCAGCCCCCAGCTGTATGGGGTGAAGTACCTACAAGAGAGTTCTCCTTCCCCTCCTCCCGATACACTTCACTCTCAGGCAGGAGTGTAGGTAAAAGTGCAAGGTCTTTATTGGTCTTCTCTATTCAGTAGACAGGTTACACTGCAGGCTGTCTTCCCTCAGGATGTCCCTGATCTCACTCCCGGCCTAGGGCACCAAGAGTGGGTCCAGCTCTTCCCCTACCATCTAGGCAGGGTAGGAGGTATGGGGTGCACACTCTCACTCCCCGCAGGGAGGCTCCAAGCCTGCCAGTCCTGGCAGCATGGTCTGTGTCACCTTTGTCCCTCTCACTCCAGGGACAGACTCTTCTAAATAGGAAGTGGCAATACCCTAAGTAGCTCCAACAGGCACCGTCCCTGTGTCTTCTGATAGGACACAGAGCCTGATGACCTGCCTTCACTGCCTCACTGTACTGCCTGAAGTGGGGAAAACCCATGATTGTTCCTGGCAAACCTGCCCTTACGCAGGGATTACTACCAGGAGGAGAGCAGACCTCTAGCCCAAACCACACAGGGCTACACATAGGTAGAACAAGACAATGAACAATGTGTAAGAGATAGCTGTGTGTGCATACATATAGCACAGTATGTATAGACATGGCCTTTAGAACTCATGGGAGGAAGAGAGTTCACTTGTGTCAGTAATGACTCATAAAACTTCGGTCTCAGTTTAGGCCACCAAGTGTCCCGAACAGTTACATAGATTTGTATTCATGCAACCGTCTCTCTTTCGGTGAACATCAGCAATGTATTGTGTTGCTAATGCTAACCCTCCCAGCACTGAAGGGCTGAAATGTTCAGTCTGAGTCCTTTTATCCTTGGGATTGAGCTGGACACTTTTTCAAGGATCATCAATTTATTTGAACCTTTTGGCTGCCAGCGGGGCTTGCAAAGCGTTCCTGGTCTCCTCCCTGGCAGTGAACGTGTCAAACCTCTTATCTTGAAGTCAGGCGATGACCTGTAACGTTCCTCTAAAGGTGTGTCAGGAAATGTTTGCCAGAAAGTGTTCTCAGGCTGCAGGCTATTGGTTACCGGATGCTATTATTTAGTTATGCAACCTTGTGAACAGTAATGCGTGTAGAAACCATATACATGTGGGGGCTTTTTACTTTTGTACATGTAAGTGTGCATGTTCAAATCTCATATATGACACTGTATATAAGTTTGTCTGTGTGTAGACTGTATCCCATCGTACTTTCAGTGTCTCGTTTACCAACACCACCTCCTCCTCTATTGATCTCTCTGTAGACGTAGTCCAGGAGTATGTCCTGGGACCTCTTCTCTTTACACACTCTCTCTAGGTGACTTTATCACATCTCTTTAGGTTCAAATATCATCTCTATGCTGATGACACACACATTTACTTTTCAGCCCCTGCCTGACCTTACACCTGCTGTACAGAACAAAGTCTGTGAATGTCTCTCCACTATATCATCCTGGATGGCCCTCCACCGACTCAAACTTAACATGTCAAAGAAGGAGCGTCTCATACTTCCTCCCAAGCCTGACACTACTGCCCCTTTCTATATTACTGTTGCCAGCCCTGTCATATACCCAGTATCACAAGCACGCTGCCTCCGACGGGTCACCTTTGCATCCTCCCTTACATTCTCTTCTCACATTCACAATGTAGCTAAAACCTGTCCTTTTTACCTCTGTAACATTGCAAAGATACACCCTTTCCTGTCGCTCTACTGCTAAAACTTTAACACAGGCCCTCATTCTCTCCTAACTCGACTATTGTAACCTTTTACTGCCCAGCCTTTCTGTCTCTCACTACTCTCCCATTCAAATCGATCCTGAACACGTCTGCTAGAATCATTGTACTCTCTCCTATATCTTTCTCAGCGTCTCTCCTGGCTTCGTATCAAATCTCATATTACACCCTGTGACGTTAGGGGTAACCATGCTACATAATAAAGGTTAAGCTCTCTGGTTACCCCTGAAACTATGGGGTCCCTGGTAGCTACATAAGCACCATAAGCCTGTGACGAGGGATAATACATGTAAAAAATAAACAGACCCCTGCTTTTTTCTGGTTTCATGTTCCCTTGGCCCTAGAACTGTGAGATTTCTTGTGTGTCAGTTTTAGGTGGGATATTTGGGTAGAAATGAAATTATTTCGTTTGCAGGAGTTCAGGGGCCGAAGTTACCGGTAGTTCTTTAATTCTCCCCGGCAAGCAGGCATGATGTGCCGGTACATGGGTGAATTTACCGGGGCAACCCAGTGTCCCCCAGACTCCTGGATTTCGAGCCCAAATATCCCAAATCCATTTCCCTTATAAATATAAGGTTTCCCAATGTGTAAACTTTATTAAAATATATTTTATAATGTTTTAGACATTTACTATAAGACTCTATACAGTCAGCCAGGGCATCAGCATAGATGCCGGCATGTCTGTCTAGAGTCCATAGTTCAAAGAGGAGAGGATGTCCAGAGGTGAGAAGACTGTTTGGTGGGTGAGGAAGGGTGAATTGCCAAGTCCTGAGAACAAAAGGAACCCTGTGGGAACACCTTTGGTATCTGCCGGACTTGGTGGAGCCTGCCCAGCGGGTGGCAATGAGTTGGCTGGGGGAGATACAGCTCGGAGGCACTTCTCACATTGGCTAACTCATATTTCTCACTCATCCGGGTTTTCGAGCTGGCTTGGCACGCCTCCTCCTCTGACGTCAGCTCAAAGACTAGCCCCTGTTTCTATTGGCTGGCGGGGAGGAATTCCCTCGCTCTGATTGGTTGCTCCTCCTTCCTCCATGCTGAACATAGCTCAGCGGAGGGTAAGGAGAAGCCCCAGTCAGAGAACCAAACAATTTTGTGGCTTGAGTCGATGAAGCTTGGATGGGCTTCTCAAAGTTGCTCTGTCCCAAATAGCAGAGCAACCAGCTTTGTTTTGAAGCTAGGAAAGTCTGCCCTGCAGAGACTAAGTCATATGCGAGTACCAAGTTCTCATCAGAGAATGCAGCGGACGCGGTCAGAAGTTCCTGCCGAAAAAAGTTCCAGGACTATCGAGACTAGGTCCCGGTCAGGAGTTTTTGCGGAATCTCGGTCCAGGACGTCCAGAACAAGGTTCCGATCAGGGTAAGCTTTTGCAAGCAGGTGCTCTGCACCTAGGAAAGGCTAGATCGCAACCCCCAGGCCCCAGTAAGTGTGTATATTTCTGTATTTTGCGTTTTGCTGTATATCCGAGGTTTTATCCGAATAAACCCCATTTTATTTCACTGCCTTGTTTTGCCTATTGAATGATCCCTGAAATATAAATGTGTTAGACCAGGTACTTTATCATAACACACCCATTCTCCTCCTCACTTTTAAGGCTTTACACTCTTCTGCCCCTCATCAGATCTCACTATACACCGTCCCAACTCTTGTGTTCTGTCTACCCCTTTTGTATCAAAAGCTCTCTACCACCTAAACCCTATCCCTCACTGCCCCTCACCTCTTTAATGCCCTTCCCATCAATATCTGATTAGCACCCTCTCTAGTCACTTTTAAGACCCATCTTAAAACCCATCTTTTTAACAAAGCATATGGGTAACTCCGTGGCTGATACTATGCACCTCATTCATCGACCTTGGCCCCTTTCAGACACACTTACCAGAACACCCTCCTACTGTCTCTTCTTCCTACTTACCATTTATATTGTAAGCTCTTTGGGGCAGCTATGCCTTTTTCCTAAAGTTATGTTTATGTCTCAAGTGCTTAAAGGCTTAACACTCCTCCCTTCTCGGTAACGCTACAACCTTGAATAATTTGAGACCACACATAACGTTGGAAGAAAAAGGTCACAGCTTTATTTGAACAACATCTGTTAAAACCCACCAGCCTGCCCGCCAGAACTACATGATCTTACCAATGGGGGGCGGGGCGGGGGGGTGAATCTTTGCCCAGCCTTATCAGCCCCAGATCCTTATCAGCCATTTTTGGGTTGCGCTCCTCCACCCGTCCCTAATGTCCGCTTAGGTCCATCCCTAAAGCTGGCACCAATCACTACAACAAATATATTGTAACCTACCGCTCACCTAGTAAATCAGTAAGGTAAGTAGAAAGACAACATGCATGAAGAAATATACAGACTCTATAAACAAAAATGGAGGTGAGGATTCAAGAAGGTCCTCCATCTACAAGAAGCCCTCATAAATTGCACTCATGAAAAATATGTTTTTTATAGGGGGATAACATTTGATCCAGGATCTACAGTAAGTAATCCTATGCAGCCATTCTAATGAGTGGTAAAACTAAAATAATAAAGTTTTATTGGTTATCTACAAAGAAATACAGGGTGTGGGATATATATACATGGGGGTGTTAAAATATTGGCAGTGGAGCATCTATAAAATGGGGAGTACTCATATGTGGGGAAGTTTCCTTTGACCACACACGGGGTTAATACTGCCTGAGTAGAGAAACTCCAGCCACAGTTAATCACAGTACAGGGAGCAAGGAATGGCAGAGAATACCTAATCAGTAAAGGTATTTAAGGGGTTAATTTTCCCTGGATAGACAAATTAAAACCATATTTGATCGTGGTATGCAATACAGTGGATACCAAAGAGTATCAAAGCCAAGGAGTGTAACAATGTCCGTGTCCCTTTTAAATTGCTTGAACATGGGACAGTCATTACCAGATAACAGAGTAACCAAATTGTTGCTAGAAGTGAAGCCTTGTAACAATTACCTACATCATATATCCTCCTAATGATGTATATGCAAACCTATATCAAAACCTATACCAAAGTTTCTGAATGTCTCTCTGCTATATCATCCTGGATGGCCCTCCGCCTTAAACTAAACATGGCTAAAATAGAGCTCCTCATACTTCCTCCCAAACCTGGCCCTACTACCTCCTTCCACATTACTGTTGGAACTACAATCATTCACCCAGTAGCCAAGCACGCTGCCTAGGGGTCACACTCGACTCCTCTCTCACATTCGCCCCTCACATTCAAAACAGTTCTAAAACTTGTCGCTTTTTCCTCCGCAATATAACAAAGATACGCCCTTTCCTCTGTTGCTCGACTGCTAAAACCCTGACTCAGGCCCTCATTCTCTCCCGTCTTGATTACTGTAACCTCTTGCTGTCCGGCCTTCCTGCTTCTGACCTGTCTCCCCTACAATCGATCCTAAATGCTGCTGCCAGAATCACTCTACTCTTTCCTAGATCTGTCTCAGCGTCTCCCCTCATGAAATCCCTCTCCTGGCTTCCGATCAAATCCCGCATCTCACACTCCATTCTTCTCCTCACTTTTAAAGCTTTACACTCTTGTGCCCCTCCTTATATCTCAGCCCTAATTTCTCGTTATGCACCATCCAGACTCTTGCGTTCTTCTCAAGGATATCTTCTTTCTACCCCTTTTGTATCTAAAGTCCTCTCCCGCCTTAAACCTTTTTCACTGACTGCCCCACACCTTTGGAATGCCCTTCCCCTCAGTACCCGACTAGCACCCTCTCTATCCACCTTTAAGACCCACCTTAAGACACACTTGCTTAAAGAAGCATATGAATAGCACTGTGGATATTCTGAACACATGTTACATAAAGCTTCGCCCCCTGCAGACGCACTTACCAGAACTCCCTCCTAGTGTCTCTGTAAGTTCTACCTACCTACAAATTAGACTGTAAGCTCCTCGGGGCAGGGACTCCTCTTCCTTAATGTTACTTTTATGTCTAAAGCACTTATTCCCATGATCTGTTATTTATATTATCTGTTATTTATTTGATTACCACACGTATTACTACTGTGAAGCGCTATGTACATTAATGGCGCTATATAAATAAAGACATATAATACAAAAGGCAAGTATCCTACTTGCACTGTTGCTGCATGACACAATGTACAGATCTGAGATAGAGTACTTTGCAGAAGGAGACGCGCCAAGCCTAAAATGGTAATTAACATCTTGCTTGATATAGGTGCAGTATGTATGTCTTGAACATATAGGTGCAAAATAGACTTCATTCAATCACTGGTAATTTTGATGCATCATAGCAGTACCTTATTAGTATGTCACAGTTAGATCTTCTATTCTAGCGCTATAGAGAGCTCATTGTATATCTCACACATAGTACACTTTAATCATGAGCATGCATTAATGCGCAAGATAGTGTTGCTAATGAACAAAATAAGCAAAGTAACCAGCGCTATACAAGCGCTATACAAGTGTTGTGTAATCCTTGCTCCCAGTGCTGCAGCTCCACTGCCGACGCAGTGATGACGTCACTAAAATACGACTGACCGTTTTGCGTGGTATATCCCATACCCTTAGTTTTTTTGTAGATAACCAATAAAACTTTATTATTTTAGTTTTGCCACTCATTAGAATGGCTGCATAGGATTACTTAGATCCTGGATCAAATGTTACACCAATCCCTAAAGCCTGCCAAGCTGTTCTTGGGGCTCCACTTAAACGGCAAACCCTAAGTTATCACCCATTCTCCATATCATTCACTTGGCTGGCGTGGCAGCTCCACCACCCGGAGGTTCCTCACTGACCACCAGCTATCCTGGGGCCGACACTCCCACCCAAGCTGTGACCCTGTGCTTCAGATCTTGTCTACTCTTGAAATATCCCCTTGATGTTCCTTAAGAAAACATCCAACCCTATCACGGACAGGTGTACATCCTCCCTTCTGTGCCAGCTGCTGTCCTTCACAGCGATCTCTCTGTGTTTCAGTATTTTATCCTCGCAAGAAAGGATGAATTTGTCCATGGCCCTGTTAACCTTCCTCCTAGCTTTCTCCTTCCCGATCAACTTTCCTGGCCCCCTCCATATCAGTCTTGGAATAATTTCTGACCATATGGCTAAGACATTGCTAAACAGACGCACTCTTGCTGTATCCCATAGATTAGCTCCAGTGTTTTGATATTGGCCAGGTCATTCCCCCCGAGGTGCAGCAAAATAACATCGGGTTTCACCTTAAACTCTGCTATCGCTTTCTCTATTGCTGGTTGCAGATGAACCAAGCACATCCCTCATTTCCCAAGCCAACGCAAATCCATCCTCTCTTTAGCCAAACCCAGTTGTTGGTTGCACAGTTGCTCCTTTCACTTTTCGTGCGGCAATAAATGAACGAATGACCCATTATCCACACTTCTAGGGTTCTAACATGGTTGACCTACTGGGGAAATAGGACAGAATGTTAATACTCATGCATTTGCACATTGCCATGCCCTGGAGCCCTGATGTAACTAACCCCTGTAGACACTGGACTTTCACCTCTCCAGTTTCCTTATTTGCTCTGGCATACAACCGTTCTCAGCCACCGCCATTGTGGCACCAATTCTAAATGAATAGTTTCCAAACAACTTAGGCCGCGCTTATAGTGCCGGCGACGCGTCCATCGCATCAAAACAAATGCATTGTGGCCGTCGGCAGCACTTATAGTACACGCGACGGCGACAAAGCGACGGAGCGACAGTGCTACCAAAAATCTGGTAGTCACCCATATTTTATTTTTTCGGCGACGTTCTCCCCTTGCGGCCAATCAGGAGCTTCTCTGTCCCTCTGCCCTCCCCTTTTTCTGACGTCACTGGCCTTGTAGCCGGCGACGTCGCCTAAATTTGAAATTTAACTTTCACAAAGGTGACGGCATCGGTCGCGTCGCCAGCAATATAAGCGCGGCCTTAGGGTCCATCGCCCCCAGCTGCCAGGCCCTGCTTAAACACGCTTTGAAACTGGTACTTTGTGAGTGGCGTTTCGTCCTGGCAGATGGGGATATTGCCCCCTGCTTTGGGCCTGCGCCTTGTGTACCGTTCTATCAATCTGACTGGGCAGAACTTCCTGTTGCTATTCATAGTCAGATGAACCCATAAAAAGAAAGGGCGCAAATTTGCACCCTTTCTTTTTGAGGCACCTCACCGGAGGATTGGTTATCTAGTCACCGGGGCAGCACTGACAGCTTAAACACCCTTTTTATGGACTTTATGGACTTTTAATGTTTTAAGACATTTGGCAATAATTCTGTAAATGTTTTTTTGCCAGGTGCAGCAGTTTATACTTGCTGAGACCCATGAGTCGGTATATTATTTTGACATAGGTTTAACTATTCATACACCGTTTATTGTGGTACCCAATTCTTGTTGGTTCTTAGCCGATTGCTACGAGGGATATTTCATATGCACCTATGTTAAGACACCCAACCGAGCAATACTGGAGTCAGCGCTCCACTGAACATTGATTCACACCCTCCTTACCACATGGTCCGCTGCTATCGTTGGGGCTACATATTGCACCCCACCACACAGCATTGGGGTTCACACCGGTTACTGTTATTTAGCGCCTGCACTTCTTTTGCTTTTCAGATGAACCCATGCCCCTTTTGCCCCCTGGTCAGTTTTTGGCATGTGGATTCTACATGCCACTGGCCTCCTATTGATTACCACATTTGCGAGCAGCAAACCTGAGCCTCTCTTTGTTTTTGTTGCAGTGTCACGGGAGACCAGGTTATTTACACCTTTTTACCGGGATCATTCATTGAGCAAAATAAGGTAATGCAATAAATTGTAATTTATTCAGCATAAATTCGCTTACACACAATGGAACACAAAATACAGACAAAAAGACACACTTACTTTGGGACTGGGATTGAAAACTAGACTTTCCTAGGTGCAGGTAACTCTATAGGAGAGTTTTTACCCTGCCCGGGACTTAGCCCGGAATCTGCTAGAACCCAAATCGGCATAACATTCCATTCGCCACCGCTACATTCTATCCTGAGAACTTGGTCCCTCCTGACCGTGAGTTAGTCCACATCTCATGGAACTCAAATCGGCATAAAATCCCAGCCGCGACCGCTACGTTCGATTCTCCGGACCCCAACCTCCTAAACACATTCTGTCAACGGTTCCTCCGCAAAATCCCCCTTGAAACTTATACCCTTGCAATCCCTGCTTGACTGCATGTCCGGAAAGGGAAAAACACAAAAAAATGGTTTTATTACAGACAGTATAATGCAGTAATACAATGCTAGTGGGCCCAAGAGCTAACTCTCTTGGACCCTCATACATGGGAGCAGAGGTAACCAAAATGGGCTTGGTCTTTTATTATAGAGCCTGGTTACCCCCTCCCGTCACATGCAGCTACTAGTTCGCCTACCCTGAAAACACCAAAGAAAGCCGCTGCAAACGCTACTTTACACAGCTCCCTTTCTGCAGTATTTGCTCACAGCTCTTTGGTCGCCCCGATCAAAGCCTCAAGCCTGTCCAGCATTACAAGCCCCCTACTGTCCGCTCATTTGGCTTCGCCCCTATCCCAGCCCATGAGGATTCTCCTCTCTATAAAATCTTTGTCTTTGCAGTTGTGGATTTTTAGGGGGGAAAAAACCCCGCTAATGTAGCCCCAACCCCGGCCCGCGTCACCCCGCTGGCTTCTGGTCTTGCACTATACTAATGAGCCAGACGCTGCCTTCCCTCTTACCCATAATCCTATCTGCTTTCTTGAACGCTAGCCAAGCATGGAGGGTAGGTTTTCCAGGTGTGTGGGGCTAGTGACCTCTGGACCAGGTCCATTAGTCTGATATCCCTATCTGCCAAAGATGACGTGGGCATATTAGATCTGTGGCATTTGCCGATGGTGCTGCTCGCTTAATTGCTGCCCAATTGAAATGTGATAAGGCGTCCACTATTAAATTCAATCTCTCCTGGACGTGCCTGGCATTGAAGTTTGTGCTGCGCATGCAAAGCGGCACCAGCTGGATCACTGGGCTTGACGTTGCAAAGAGCCTGTTCACTGCTCCCACCACCCCAAGGTTGTCAGACCAGAATATTATGTGCTTATTACTGAGCTCCTTAGCCCAAAGCTCCACCGCCACTATGATGGGGAAAAGCTCCAGAAAGACGATATTCTTTTTTTACGCTTGCATCTACCCATGCCTGAGGCCATGGCTCCACGCACCATTCCCCTTTGAGGTACGGGCCGAAGCCCAACGACCCTGTTACATCTGTGAACTACTCAAGCTCTTGGTTGCCTCGTCCCCCGTCTAACCGGCTGTGCAGGACGTACTGGAAATGTGGGTCTCTGTGAGGACTAGGCCAGGGGTAGGCCCATTCCCTGTGATCATAATGATCTAGAGAGGGTGGTTAGTGCTGGTGGGGAACTCGGTGGTTGAACACATGGGCCATTGCGGGGGGTGCACACTGTAGGGCGCCATGACTTAGCAGGGGGCCTGACCGGGGGATTATGGCTGGTTGGAGCAGTAAGGGGTGCAGTGGTGGCTGGGGCCGGCAGGAGTGAACGTTGGCTGCCAGGAGGCACTTACACTTGGCGGGGGGGCTGGCTTGGCTGGGGGATGAAGTGCTGGGATTTCTCCCTGCACCTCGGCGGACAAGGAGACATCCCATATCCTCTGGTATGGCGGCTGCAGCAGGACCCTGTGGCTCATCAAAGAAGCTGGCTGGGCTCGGAGGATCATCGTACAGGGAGGAGCTGCTGTAGTCCACGAGGCCTTCCATCCTGGTCTGGTCAAATGCAGATCAACTCCTGAAATGCAAGTTAAGGAAATTCTGTTAGCTCTGCCTCCCACCTCTGGAAGCCGTCTCTTTATATGCTCTCCCTTCTCCCCTAACAGCTTGCTCTTTGGGTTTCATGGAATAGGTTAAACCATGAATTATCATCATCATTTGTAATGTTTCAACATGTTCTGTAGCGCAGTACTTTGGAGATGAAAGACAAAATTAAGCCTAACAACCATTAAAATAAGTGTGTATGAATATCTTTATTTATATAGCAAAATCTATGTACATAGCAGGGCACAGCAGTAATACACGTGACATAGTAATATAACATAATGGGAATAAATAAGCGCTTCAGATATAAAAGTAACACTATGAGTCCCTGCCCCGAAGAGCTTACAATCTAAGTGCATAATAACACAATAGGTCAGGAGGTTCCTGCTCCAGGTTAAAATTCATGCGGTGGAAATGGTAAGGAGGACACACAAGAATCAGTGGGGAGAAAGGAATAGTTTTCTGAGGATAAATGATGTGTGCTGATCGGTATGTTAAAGTGAAAAGGATATTACGATAATATTGCATAGCCTTTTAAAGTAGTTAGTTGTTTGGAAACCTTTTACATGTACGAAGCATAGGGAAGATTACGACAGTGCAGTGTAGCGAGTTCCAGAGATAAGGTATGGCCCGGGGGGAAAGCTTTGAGACAGGAGTGGGAGGATGTTGTAGGCTGAGCGGAGAGAACATTTCAGGGTGTACCTAGAGATGAGCTATTGGATGTAGGTGGAGACAGTGTTGTTAGGAGCTCTGTAAATGAAGAATACAATTTTCATTCTCTTGCGAGGCCGAGCAGGGACGTGCATAGTGGAGCAACACTGCATGAAGTGATCAAGTCTAGTTTAGTAAGGGGATAGGCTGGAAAGAGGAAGACCAGTAAAAAGAAGGTTGTAGCAGTCAGGATAAGAAATGGGTGATTTTTTGGGGGGGCGGGGGGAGGAGATCTCCTTGGATCAGTCTGAAAAATGGCAATTCGCCTTTTGAGGATTTTTAAAAACAATTTTTTTAACACCAATGATTCATCCGCCGATTCTGCTGATGGATTTTAAGAATCCAATCTGCAGATTCAGCAATCTGCATGCGGATTGCTGAATCCGGACTGGATTCTTAAAATCCATCGACGGATGGCGGAACCCACGGATGGATTGTTAAAATTAACCAGCGGATTTGGATTAATCCACGTGGATAGAAACTGTAACAATCCGTCGGCGGATTTTACACCGCGGAACGAATTTTGAATGGCAAGTTCAGGAAATGAATTTGGACTGATTCGCCCAGCTCTAGTCAGGACTAGCTATTTGTAATGCTGCTGACTGCAAGACAGGATATAGACCCGCAGGGCAGAGGTAGGGAGTAGTACACCGACCTTGGCCTGGGATGCAAGGGTAGTCAAGTCCAATTCTGGGGCCAAGGCAGGCAGGGGTGGTCAGGTCCAAGCAGGAATCCAAACACAGGCAAGGCAGAGAGTACTTTGCATGAGCAAAGTCAGGTAGCAACTGCCTGCTATTTAAAGGCCATAGGCAGCTGATGGTAATGAGAGCCATAGAGAGGCTTACTTCCTGTCAGGGAGTGAGGGCAGGATTTGCCAGAAAGCAAGTTGGCCACGGTAGCTTCAGTAAGGATGAAATCACTTCCTGTCGGGAACTGAGGGCAGAATTGCCAAGAAGCGAGAACAGATCCCTCATAGCAGTGTTTCCTAACTCCAGTCCTCAGGGAACACCAACAGGTCAGGTCTAAAGGATATTCCTGCTCCAGCACAGGTGGCTCAGTCAAAATGACTGAGCCGCTGATGGACCCACCTGTGCTCGAGCAGGAATATACTTAAGACCTGACCTCTTGGGGTTCCCTGAGGACTGGAGTTGGGAAACACTGCCTTATAGTATTATAAGGGAATGAATGAGGATTTGAGCCGATTTGGAAGTGAGAAAAGTTCTAGTAATATTGCATAGATTACAGGGTCAGGATCAGGTGATGGATGATAAAGAGGTAGAAGTCAAAGATAACTCCGACATTGTGCGTGAGAGATAATTGGAGAATAGTTGAGTCTTTTTTTTAATTAGAATTTTAGAAAAACAAAAAGGAAGGGATACAGAAAATAGAACGGGGGGGGGGTTGGGAAGTACCACATTTTTAACAAAGGTATCGTAACATATATTGTCAAACAGCAGCAACGCACACTACACACAATAATCGACCCTCTGAAAAGTGATACAACTCTCTACCCACACCGATTAAAAAATGAAAAGATTCCTCTATGAGTACCAGGGCTCCCATACCTTATGACATATTATTGTGTTATGTCTTACATAGGCTGTTAATCTCTCCATTGATTGAACCTCATTTACGCTCGAATAGTGGAGTATTTAATAGTGAGAGAAAACTCATGCAAGGAAAAATTAGTCATTTCCGGTTTGATGTAGTAATCAGACATTTAGGAGAAGACAGGAGAAAGGCAATTAGTGACAAGACTGCAGACTAGGTGAGAGGTCAGAAAAAGAAATGTAGATTTGGGTAATATAGACATACAGATGGTATTGAAAGCCACATGATTGTAGTGGTTCGTCAAGAGAGGAAATGTTGGGGAATAAGAGCAGAGGCCCTTGAACATATCACTGTGGACATCAACAGAGAAACAGTCAGTGGGGACATGGAAGTGCCACTATATGAAACTCTATAGGAGCAGTCAGTCAAGAGAGGAGTGTTTAACTATGTAGGGGTGCTCAACTTCATTCCTCACGCCCCCCAACAGGTCAGGTTTTCAGAATATCCCAGCTTCAGCACAGGGTTGCTCAATCAGTCCCTGCTTCAGCACAGGTGGCTCAATCAAAGGCTCAGTATTTGACTGAGCTTCTGATTGAGCCACCTGTGCTGAAGCTGGGATATCCTGAAAACCTGACCTGGTGGGGGACTGGAGGGGGTGAGGACTGGAGGTGAGCACCCCTGTAGTAGAGGAGGGCATGATCAACATTGTAGGGAGAAGCAAGGTGTAGTATAGTTAGTATGGAGATCAGCACCGGGATGAGTCTGTCCAAAGATCATTGATGATTTTTTACTAAGGTCGTGTCAGTGGAGTGATTAGAAAGGAATTCAGGACTAAACACACAGATACCCAGCAAGCTCTAAGGAACCCCAAAAATGACCACATAATAATATATGTATTTAGGTGTCAATTGGAGTGCTAGTGGGCGTGGCTAAATGTATACAACAAAAACAAAGACGCCCAAAGCTACTTCCAATATGACAAAAAATACACATTGAAATACCTATATATCTCTTGAAAAAGGGTCATTTAGTTAAACCATTTGGCCAAAGCGTTATAAGCCTGCTACGACTGTTCTGGGGTTACTCCATCAAGGATCATCACACATATTGATGTGCTCTCTATGTACTTACGTCTGTAAGTGTTTTTAACCGTTATTTCTACGCATTAAATCTGTGATACTGCACTATGGGTTTTGCACTTTTTTCTTCTTTTTTTTTTCTCTATAGCTTTTTTATCTTGGACCCGAGGGTTGGATCCAGCGAAAGAAGCAGCATCACCCATATAAGTTTTGGATTGGATATATATATGTATATATATATATATATATATATATATATATACTCATATGGAGTCATATTCGTGTGTAATATTTTATATATACTAATCAATTATATTGTATTTTATTGTTTTTTACTGTGAGAGCATTAATATCTTAAAATCTGTCCACTGAGGCTAGAGCGCTAGCTGAATCTAGTTATATCTCCATATATGTAAGAGGTTGCAATATCCTCATTTTAATATTTTTCATTTATTCAGCAATTACAGGCATACCCCACATTAACGTACGCAATGGGACCGGAGCATGTGAAAATGTACTTAAAGTGAAGCACTACCTTTTCCCCACTTATCAATGCATGTACTGTACTGCAATCGTCATATACGTGCATAACTGATGTAAATAACACGTGTGTAACAGGCTCTATAGTCTCCCCGCTTGCGCACAGCTTCGGTACAGGTAGGGAGCAGGTATTACTGTTCAGGACGTGCTGACAGGCGCATGCGTGAGCTGCCGTTTGCCTATTGGGCGATATGTACTTACTCGCGAATGTACTTAAAGCGGGGTATGCCTGTATGGTATTTTTATATATCTATACACATGTGTTTTATTGCATGGGGTTCCTGTAATGGAGTAATTCCACCCAGCAGAATCCCGCTACAGGTGGAGGCGATACTGAGCACCAACTCAGGTACACTCCAGGTTCCCAGCAGCGGAGGCTCAGGTTTCCTGTGAGCCACAGGTATCGCACCGCACCGCACCACACCGCACACACTGTAGCCCCACATCTCCCAGGGGGTGGGGGAAAGTGCATTACACAAGTATAAAAGATGTCTCCCTTCCAAATTCAGTAGGTTCCGGTGTAGACTGCTTCCCCTCTGCAAAGCTGGTGTCAGCGTCAAACTAAAAGCAATGTTTAAATCAAACTAAAGATTTAAGTAGAAACTCTTAATTTGTTTTTTGCAATAATGACAAATGCCCTGCATCCATTGCCACACAAAATAGTGGGGTGTCAAAGAAACAGCCTGGCGAGACATTAAATTCAATATAAAGATTAGTTGAACAATTATGTTTCTTCAGGGAAAAACACTGATCATTATTTTCTTTTTTATACATATATATATATATATATATATATATATTATTTACGGTTTCTAATGTCTTATAATAAGAGCAAGGCATGCTTCATACGTTACAGACTAATTTAAAGCTCTGTTTTATCGGCCCAAATCTCTTGTACCATGCTGGCAGGAATCAGGAATTACTTTGTGTTTACTGTTTCATTTACACAAGCAGTGGGCAGACTGCAGAACTTTTCACATTAAGCTAAATCAAGTTTCAGAATAGCCAACGCTGATTTAGCACAGAGTTTGACATTAGGTTGGCGTGTATGTTTCTAGCCTCCAAAGATATTGTCCTGTACAGAACGCTTTCTCCTCCTCTGATGTCAGCTCCAGGAGCAATCCCAGAGCAACTGTGATCGCAAACATCACCATTTTACCACTGACTGATCTACGGCTGATATTCCTTCAGCTTCTTTTGATGTACCTTTTGACAGTGTCATGGCAATGTACATTAGACCTATGTTGGAGAAGCAGTGATTTTTCTCTTCCCAGAATTTACACATTTGATTTTGTCTTATGAATATGTACAATTAATGAATATAGACAGGAATTGCTCTGAATCCCGGTCAAGTGAAGATATGCCTGACAAAAAGAGGTTGTTTTTTGTTTCTTTGCAAGAAAGGGTTTTTTTTTTTTTTTTAGTTTGACATCTGAGGGACCAGTCAATAAAATCCCCCCTTTTTATGTGCATTTTGCATGCAACAGCCCAAGAACCCAATGAGACGATTCCAGTCTTAAAAATAATGTAAAAGAAATGCAGACACCAGTGTTAAGGATTTTACCAGGACCGTGTGGTTCATTTCCAGAATTCTTTTTAATATGTAGGGAATCTTTTCCATCTTCCCAAATTGATAACTCTTGTAGACTCGGTGTTGCACCAATGCTGTGTTTCGTGTCTCAGTTCTTTGTATATGCATACTTTTCAGATGGGGGATTAAATAAGACTACATTTATTTCGCACACACCTAGGTAAATGAAATGTACAGTAGATTGTTAGCAATGGTTGATATTATTTCACACACTGTGTAGAATTACAAGTTTATGTGAAATGTGTAGTTCATTTTTTTGTAGGCTATAGCATTGCATTAACGTTTAGGTTACAAAAGTTGCTTAATTTAGGAAAGTTAGTAGCTGAAATATTTTATTTAAAGATCTGTTGCTGCTCAACACTTTCTCAGGGTTAATAGGCAGCAATAAATTGGTAACCATCTTTCCCAAGGTCCGCTTGCTGTGGTATATACACTGAAGTAGAAAGAGGTTTTTGTAAATGAAGGGTTAACCTGTGAAAGTGAATCCCCATGTGGTAACTTTGTTTCATTGTGCATGAGGGGAAGGTGTTCTGGTTGGAAGCACAATGGCTCCAGTAAAATTCTAATTGGTACCAAAGGAGGGAGTAGGGGGTATGATACCTTTTTGTTAGATCAACAAGTAGTTGATCTGTTACGAGCTTTTGAACCTCTCAGAGTCCTTCATTGAAAGCCTCTCCTTCCTTTGTCTGAATTCCTTCAGTTTACATCTGCATCGCCCCATAGGCAGACACCTGATGGAGCTCCCCAAGAGCTGTTCCCATCTGTACAGGACTAGCATGTTAAGGGTTAACATTTGCTTGTACTTTGTGGAACGTCAACCCCACCCACTGGAATGTTAATGAGCCAAGAAGACAAAGAACTTTGAATTCGCAGCTGCATTCAATCTGAATCCCTTCAGTGTACATCTGCATTGCCCCAAAGGCAGACAGCCTTTGGCGCAGCTAAAGGGTGTGAGGCGTTTGCTGATGTTTCATGATGTTAAAGCTTCTCTATTTCAATCTGAAACTCACCAGCCCTTTATCTCCTGTACCCAATTTTCTAACTCTCTGTCCATGAAATGTCTGTGAATTGACTGTATAACCTCTGTTCTTTTAATGTAACCATGTATTGTTATAACTCTGTGCCCAGGACATACTTGAAAACGAGAGGTAACTCTCAATGTATTACTTCCTGGTAAAACATTTTTATAATTAAATTAATTAATTAAAACATAGCTACTATGTCACGGGGCCCCGGACCCCATGACGTACTAGCTACGTCTATGGGGAACCCAAAGGGGTTAATATTATCCCTTTCACTGCCTGAAGTCAGCAATTCTGTTTCTTTGTCATATAATAGAGAAGTAAAAAAGGTTTGTACAGTATATAGATTTGCCACTCAGTTGTAATAATTGGCAAACCTGCTCTTTAGCACCCTCTAGTGGGTATTGCTTAATCTCCATACTACAGGACATTGTATATTAATTACATTGGGGTTTTTTTTGGTATGAAAACAAGTTGGTTTATTTAGTTTGAAAAGTATTTTAGTAAATTTTTGTCACAAGGACACACTGAACAAAACCTCTATTAGTCTATAACAAAGCTGTCTAAGCGTTTAGTGCAATATATATATATATATATATATATATATATATATATATATATATATTTATATATATATTTATATGGGTGTCTGTACCCCATTAAGTGCCACTTCAAGTGTCTGGAGTGATCTCAGGACATTTGATATTCTTTATAGGTGTAAATGTATAGACACACACACACATTCCGATTAATTTCTTCACACATACATACGTCTCACGCACTCACCTTGACCCCTTGCTGACGCACTTACCATAACACTTTCCTACCTTCTCTCTATGTTATCCCTAATTACCACGTAGATTGTAAGCTCTTCAGGGCAGCGACTCCATTTCCTATTGTTACTTTTATGTCTGAAGCACTTACTGTACTCCCAATATGTGTTACATTATTATGTCACGTGTGTTACTGCTGTGCAGCGCTATGTACATAGATGGCGGTATATAAATAAAGATACACACACACACACACAAGCTTCTCTGGCTGTATAATTCTATAATTTAACTTCAGTGCAACAAAGTATTATCAAATGAACATCTCTTTGTTATGCTCCCCGTCTCGTCCAGCTTCGGGCGCACACCGGCGGGAGAGGATGGCGTGGGAACACGAGGAAGCAGGTGAGGACAGCCTGGAGCCTGGGCATGGAGGCAGCAACCAGAGATAGGGCTTAGCTGCCAGGCCTCTGGTTGCCGCCTCCGGGCCTCGGTTCTCCCCAGCTGCTGCCTCCGCGTCCCACACCGTCTGCACTCCCCTGCCGGTGCGGGCCTGAAGCTGGGTGCACATGGAAGTCGGGTTCAGCTTTCGGCACGCACCGGCAGGAGAGAAAGGCTGGCCTGGCATTGGAAGCAGCTGGGAACCGGCGGAGGCAAGTGTATGTGGAGAGGGGGAATTGTTTTTGGGGGTGGTATTGATTTTTGTGTGTGTGGGGGGGAATGGGGCAGGGGGTGGATATTGTATTTTGGGTTAGTGTGTGTGGAGGGGGGGAGGTATTATATTTTGGGTTAGTGTGTGTGGAGGGGGGGAGGTATTGTATTTTGGGTGTGTATGTGGAGGGGGGAGGTATTGTATTTTGGGTGTGTATGTGGAGGGGGGGAGGTATTGTATTTTGGGTGTGTATGTGGAGGGGGACAGGTATTGTATTTTGGGACTGTGTGTGGAAGGGGGGTACTGTATTTTTTGTGGGGGAGGTACTGTATTTTGTGTGTGTGTGGTGGGGGGATATTGTATATTGGGTGTGTGTGTGGAGGGGGTATTGTATATTGGGTGTGTGTGGTGGGGGGGGATTGTATATTGGGTGTGGAGGGTATTGTATTTTGGATGCGTGTGTGTGAATGGAGGGTAATTGTGTGTGTGAAAGGGGGTATGATATGGTGTGTGTGTGGATGGGGGTATTGTATTTTGGGTTTGTGTGAGAAGGGGGGTATTGTATTTTTTGTGTGTGCGTGTGGAGGGGCGTATTGTTTTTGAAGTGAAACTTCTTTACTGGCACCAACAGATTTTTGATGGGTGTGGACGGACGTTTACAGAGGTACACACTTGGAGTCGTTTATAATGTGAAATTATACTAAGGCTTTATTGTGCCTTTTCCTTTTCATCAGGAAATTCATCCAAACAAGGGGGGGGGGAACAACGCTTCTAATCACTTGGGAGTATTTCTAATGAAATCCTTGCAATCAGTTCACATCTCCATTAGTTAAGCTTCTCCCAGCCCAAACACATAACATGAAAATAAGCAGATATAAGCAGTCTCTTAATACTGAAAGTCTTATCTGTTTCTTGGAGGGAAAATCTTCACTGTCCCTGCTTCAGCTCCCTTGTCTCCAGGGTTGGTCAACATACAGGTTTAGAAGTTTTCCCTGTGTCTTGAAAATCAGCTCTGCGGTGCAGAGCTTGAGACCGGTCAGCTCCAGAGATCTGGATTTCTTTTGGTCAGTCTCTCCTGTGACTCAAGAACCTCTGCTCTGTCTCCACAGGTCAACTCACACGTTAGCAAAGGAGGAGAGACTTCCTGTCTCAAAGGCAGGCTTTTTCTACTACCTGTACTCAGTCAGGTGGTGCTAGTTAATTTGCTACCAGCAGTTAACCACCACACTGCTGGATTAGAGGCACCTTTGTGAACAGGGATAAGTCCCCTGTTACATACCTCCCCTGTTTGTGGGAAGCTCGGGCTTACCACGGCCAAAGCCCATCCTTCCACTCTCATTCGAGATCTTTCTGTGACTTGAATGAGAGTGGATGGAGGAAGAGAACCCTCTGTCCCGCTGGGATTGGAGCCCTTTCTCCAGTTTATTTTTGTCTCCTCCCGAAGGTGTTTGAGATCAGCACTCCTCAGTCGCTCGAGGAGAACTTTTTCCAAGTACCGTCTTTTTACCGAGTGCACGGGCATGAGATTTCCCTTGCGTCGGGCGCTCCTCTTTTTGTAGGCAGATTGTATGGCGACAGTTGCAGAGCGTTTGAGAGTAACCCTTTGAGTTTTCCGCTCTTGAAGCTGTCCTTCTGCACTCTTTCCACTCCATGATATTGCCAGTTCAGATTCTTTGGGATTGAGTTGCAATTCCACCTCCAGAGAATGTCCCATCTTTTCAGCTTCATCCACTAAGGATTCTTCTGATTTTGATTCTGCACGTATACCTTTCTGTTTTGCCTGGTGGCCAGCTGAAGGTTTTGCTAGTGCTTGCTTTGCTTAGGTGGTTTAGACTTTGCAACCTTGTTTTTCAGATGAGCGGTGTTCCCAGCTCTCACTGTACCCTTGTCTTCGTGGGTTTTTGAGGCTGTGGGATACTGACGCTTAGTCAGGGTCAATACTTGTCCTTGTAGGACTGTAATCTCATCCGCGAGAGATCCCTGTTTTTTGAGTGCGTCTTCAATTTGAATTGGCAGCCAAAACATATTAAATATCTGGGAGTTAACATCACCAAAGATTGTAAGGGCAGTGTGAAGCACTATGAACTTCTTTGCTCGGGCCACAGTTACTTGTTTCAGTTTTTGGACCTTCTTGTGCTCCCTTTTGTGCCGCGTCACCTGGGTTTTAAACTTGGCTTTTAGCGTTGCTTTGGTGATGCTCAGGGTAGCCTTCAGTTTCTGAGCCTTCTCACACTCCCTCTCATACAGAGTCACCTGGTATCGAAGCTCCGCCTCCAATGATGCTCTGAAGACATGCAGTGTGGCCTTTAGCTCCTCATACTGCTCTGTGGGGACGTACTGGGTATTCAGACGTTCCTGCAGCGCTTGTACCTCTTTAGCAGCCTGCAGCTTTTCTTCCTGCAGCGTTTGCTGCTTCTCCTCAGCATACTGGAGGTGTGTATGCAGACCTTGCAGTTGGTTCTGCAGTCGGTGCTCTGCTTCAAACATTTCCTCTTTCAAAAGTTTATTTGTTTCTTTAAGAGCCTGCAGCTCTTCATTCTTTCCCTTGACGTATTCTGTCAACTCAGAATTTTCTTTTTTTAATCTTAAATTTTCTCTTTTTTCAGTCTCTGTACTATTCAGGGCTTCCTTGCAGTCCACTTTCCATTTTTGCACATCTGCTTGGAGGCGGGCTGTCTCCTGGCGTGAGACATCCATCTCCAGGTTTAAGTTCTGAAGCTCCTCCTGAGAGACTTTGAGATCTAAGTTAAGATGTAGGATAGTTTTCCTTGAAATGTCCAGCTCCTCAGTGAGACTGTGTAGTTCCTTTCTGGAAACTTCCAGGTCTGTGCGGCAGCTGTTGGTCTCATGATGTGAGGCATCCAGTGCTCTGTGGAGTGTCTGAACCTCTTTCTGAGCTACGTCCACTTCTATCCGGCCACTGTTGATCTCCTGTCGTGAAGCATTCAACTCTATGTGCAGAGTGTGAACCTCTTGCTGGAAGACTGTCATCTGCTTCAGTGCCTCCTCAAGGGATCGTCACTCACTGGTTCCAGCTCCACTTTCCTGGGATGGTTGGTTGAGGGTTCCTCACTGTTGGCACCGGACAGACACTCCTTTGGGGTACACGACTTCTGCCTTGGACCCTCTGGATATTCGGTTAACCGGGGGACGAATTCTCCATTTTCTCTAGGCTGCAGGGCAACTCGGTCCCCCTTTTTCTCCACAGGATCTGCGGACGTGTCTGTTACTTCCACGGTAAGTGAAGAACCGCTTTTCTTTTTCTTTTTCTTCCTTTTTGATTTGGATGACACCGTCCCTTCAGGGATACTGGGGTCTTCATCTTCATATGAAGTTTTAGCAGTTTCATTATATACGCCAGACTTTTCTTGCAGCTGCTTTAGCTGACAGAAATATTCGGTGATCCACTGCTCCCGCTCTGTCTCCTGCTGATCATATTCGTCATCAAAGGGAGCGGTCTTTTCTGTTCGTGCCGAGTTCAGGCACCCCCACCATTCTTGGGGTGTTTTGTGGGTGTGACTCGGTTTGGGTTCCCCGTAAGAGATGTCTTCCTCTTTATTGGACTGGAAGGGCCACTCTTCAGTGGGGTAGGGTTCATTACAGGAACGCCGCATCTTGTCCTCCATTTTTAGGCTATCAGGTGTCATTTTCTTCCTGACCTCAGGAGGCGCTATTGCAGCTGTTGCCACTGTATTTGCTAGAACCCCCAATTGTGGTAGTTCTACAGGTGGGCATATCCTGCGTGTAGAGGTCGCAGCTCTCACAGGCATCTCCGTAGACTTTTCTTTCTTGGGTAATTTTTTTTTTTTTCAATATCAGCAGTGCTGTGCAAGCATTTTCTTTTATCAGGTATACAAAATGTGCAGTTGCTAGGTAAAAAAAAAGTCTATTTGCTGTACACCATTTATTTTCTAGGTGCAATCCCTCCGCTTCAGCAACAGAATTTGGTTTTCTGCCTGAGTTCAGTAATTTTCAGTCTCACCTTTGGGTATCTGTTTTCTCCCAAGATATACAGTATATAGGCAGATTTTTACTTGCAGAAAAAACTTCTTTGCAGTGGACTATTTCTTTAATTCCCGGCAGGGTGACTCAACACTCAGCAATTGGCTTTGAAATACCTTTCCTTTATAGGGCTACACACATTTTACACTCAGCAGTTGTTTGCTAAAAATACCCCTGCTTCAGCACAGTCTTTGTATCAATTTTTTACACTTTTCTGCATATACTCCATTCACAGCTGGTAGCCCTATGCGGTGTGGCAACCTTTATTTGCAAAATCAGTACCACTCATGGGTCACCATCTGTATTCACTGCTTCAGCGAAACTTTTAAAAAACAACAAACACCTATCCCTTTAAGGGCTGACTCACTTCTTGAACCCTGACTATGGCTGGAAGGCAAAACCCCTATTTCAATGACCATATTACCACAAAGCGATAGGCAAATAAAGTTTTAGCTGTTTCAGCAGTCTCTCTCCTCTTGGGATTGGGGCAAAGAGTCCATCTGTGGTTTTGTAAGTTTCAATGCAGTGTAAGTTTCAGTGGTGTGTACACCTTTAACTCTGCCTCTGCTGCATGAGAGGTTTTTTTTTTTTCCCCAAGTTGTTTAGACTGTTGTAGGTAAAAAAGCATAACAAAAAATTCACATAAAAACTCCGGTCCTTTTTAACTACAAAGACACCTCTTATCCCACTTCTGACACCATATGTGGACGGACGTTTACAGAGGTACACACTTGGAGTCGTTTATAATGTGAAATTATAATAAGGCTTTATTGTGCCTTTTCCTTTTCATCAGGAAATTCATCCAAACAAGGGGGGGGGGCAAAGCTTCTAAACACTTGGGAGTATGTCTAGTGAAATCCTTGCAATCAGTTCACATCTCCATTAGTTAAGCTTCTCCCAGCCCAAACACAGAACATGAAAATAAGCAGATATAAGCAGTCTCTTAATACTGAAAGTTTTATCTGTTTCTTGGAGGGAAAATCTTCACTGTCCCTGCTTCAGCTCCCTTGTCTCCAGGGTTGGTCAGCATACAGGTTTAGAAGTTTTCCCTGTGTCTTGAAAATCAGCTCTGCGGCGCAGAGCTTAAGACCGGTCAGCTCCAGAGATCTGGGTTTCTTTTGGTCAGTCTCTCCTGTGACTCAAGAACCTCTGCTCTGTCTCCACAGGTCAACTCACACGTGAGCAAAGGAGGAGAGACTTCCTGTCTCAAAGGCAGGCTTTTTCTACTACCTGTACTCAGTCAGGTGGTGCTAGTTAATTTGCTACCACCAGTTAACCACCACACTGCTGGATTAGAGGCACCTTTGTGAACAGGGATAAGTCCCCTGTTACAATGGGAAAAATCTTTTGCCTTGTCACGAAAAGCATGGCGGTAGTGATGTCACGCTAGATGGTTGCGCGGCCGCGCATGCGCATGCCTTAATGTTCCATGTCGTACGGAGGTTGGAGGCATAAGCCGATATTGTCCCATTGCATGAGCAATATCGACTTTCACGGCTGCCGCCGGATCAGCTCACATGCGCTGCATTACTGGCACTGGCATGTGCGGCAGACACTGGCTCAGCGCACATGCAAAGCAGACACCCTACCACACTTGGACCACAGAGACCCCACACACACAGACACAGTGACACTGGGCATAGACACAGTGACACTGGGCACAGGCACAGTGACACTGGGCACAGATACAGTGACAAGGGGCACAGACAGACACTGGGCACAGGCACAGACAGTGACACTGGGAACAGACAGTGACAGTGACACTGGGCACAGACAGTGACAGTGACACTGGGCACAGACAGTGACAGTGACACTGGGCACAGACAGTGACAGTGACACTGGGCACAGACAGTGACAGTGACACTGGGCACAGACAGTGACAGTGACACTGGGCACAGACAGTGACAGTGACACTGGGCACAGACAGTGACAGTGGGCACAGGCAGTGACACTGGGCACAGACAGTGACACTGGGCACAGACAGTGACAGTGGGCACAGACAGTGACAGTGGGCACAGACAGTGACAGTGACACTGGGCACAGACAGTGACACTGGGCACAGACAGTGACACTGGGCACAGACAGTGACAGTGACACTGGGCACAGACAGTGACAGTGGGCACAGACAGTGACAGTGACACTGGGCACAGACAGTGACAGTGGGCACAGGCACAGTGACACTGGGCACAGACAGTGACAGTGGGCACAGGCACAGTGACACTGGGCACAGACAGCGACAGTGGGCACAGGCACAGTGACACTGGGCACAGACAGTGACACTGGGCACAGACAGTGACAGTGGGCACAGACAGTGACACTGGGCACAGACAGTGACACTGGGCACAGACAGTGACAGTGGGCACAGACAGCGACAGTGACACTGGGCACAGACAGTGACAGTGACACTGGGCACAGACAGTGACAGTGACACTGGGCACAGACAGTGACAGTGACACTGGGCACAGACAGTGACACTGGGCACAGACAGTGACACTGGGCACAGACAGTGACAGTGACACTGGGCACAGACAGTGACACTGGGCACAGACAGTGACACTGGGCACAGACAGTGACACTAGGCACAGACAGTGACAGTGACACCGGGCACAGACAGTGACAGTGACACCGGGCACAAACAGTGACAGTGACACTGGGCACAGACAGTGACAGTGACACTGGGCACAGACAGTGACAGTGGGCACAGACACAGTGACAGTGACACTGGGCACAGACAGTGACAGTGACACTGGGCACAGACAGTGACAGTGACACTGGGCACAGACAGTGACAGTGACACTGGGCACAGACAGTGACACTGGGCACAGACAGTGACAGTGACACTGGGCACAGACAGTGACAGTGACACTGGGCACAGACAGTGACAGTGACACTGGGCACAGGCACAGACAGTGACAGTGACACTGGGCACAGACAGCGACAGTGACACTGGGCACCGACAGTGACAGTGACACTGGGCACAGGGCACAGGCACAGACAGTGACAGTGACACTGGGCACAGACAGCGACAGTGACACTGGGCACAGACAGTGACAGTGACACTGGGCACAGACAGTGACAGTGACACTGGGCACAGACAGTGACAGTGACACTAGGCACAGACAGTGACAGTGACACTGGGCACAGACAGTGACAGTGACACTGGGCACAGACAGTGACACTGGGCACAGACACAGTGACACTGGGCACAGACAGTGACAGTGACACCGGGCACAGACAGTGACAGTGACACCGGGCACAGACAGTGACAGTGACACTGGGCACAGACAGTGACAGTGACACTGGGCACAGACAGTGACAGTGACACTGGGCACAGACAGTGACAGTGACACTAGGCACAGACAGTGACAGTGACACTGGGCACAGACAGTGACAGTGACACTGGGCACAGACAGTGACAGTGACACTGGGCACAGACAGTGACAGTGACACTGGGCACAGACAGTGACAGTGACACTGGGCACAGACAGTGACACTGGGCACAGACAGCGACAGTGACACTGGGCACAGACAGTGACCGTGACACTGGGCACAGACAGTGACAGTGACACTGGGCACAGACAGTGACAGTGACACTGGGCACAGACAGTGACAGTGACACTGGGCACAGACAGTGACACTGGGCACAGACAGTGACAGTGACACTAGGCACAGACAGTGACAGTGACACTAGGCACAGACAGTGACACTGGGCACAGACAGTGACAGTGACACTAGGCACAGACAGTGACACTGGGCACAGACAGTGACAGTGACACTAGGCACAGACAGTGACAGTGACACTAGGCACAGACAGTGACACTGGGCACAGACAGTGACACTGGGCACAGACAGTGACAGTGACACTAGGCACAGACAGTGACAGTGACACTAGGCACAGACAGTGACAGTGACACTGGGCACAGACAGTGACAGTGACACTGGGCACAGACAGTGACAGTGACACTGGGCACAGACAGTGACAGTGACACTGGGCACAGACAGTGACACTGGGCACAGACAGTGACAGTGACACTAGGCACAGACAGTGACAGTGACACTGGGCACAGGCACAGACAGTGACACTGGGCACAGACAGTGACAGTGACACTGGGCACAGACAGTGACAGTGACACTGGGCACAGACAGTGACAGTGACACTGGGCACAGACAGTGACAGTGACACTGGGCACAGACAGTGACACTGGGCACAGACACAGTGACAGTGACACCGGGCACAGACACAGTGACAGTGACACTGGGCACAGACAGTGACAGTGACACTGGGCACAGACAGTGACAGTGACACTGGGCACAGGCACAGACAGTGACACTGGGCACAGACAGTGACAGTGACACTGGGCACAGACAGCGACAGTGACACTGGGCACAGACAGTGACAGTGACACTGGGCACAGACAGTGACAGTGACACTGGGCACAGACAGTGACAGTGACACTGGGCACAGACAGTGACACTGGGCACAGACACAGTGACAGTGACACCGGGCACAGACAGTGACAGTGACACTGGGCACAGACAGTGACAGTGACACTGGGCACAGACAGTGACAGTGACACTGGGCACAGACAGTGACACTGGGCACAGACACAGTGACACTGGGCACAGACAGTGACACTGGGCACAGACAGTGACACTGGGCACAGACACAGTGACAGTGACACCGGGCACAGACAGTGACAGTGACACCGGGCACAGACAGTGACAGTGACACTGGGCACAGACAGTGACAGTGACACTGGGCACAGACAGTGACAGTGACACTGGGCACAGACAGTGACACTGGGCACAGACAGTGACAGTGACACTAGGCACAGACAGTGACACCGGGCACAGGCACAGACAGTGACACTGGGCACAGACAGTGACAGTGACACTGGGCACAGACAGTGACAGTGACACTAGGCACAGACAGTGACAGTGACACTAGGCACAGACAGTGACAGTGACACTGGGCACAGACAGTGACAGTGACACTGGGCACAGACAGTGACAGTGACACTGGGCACAGGCACAGACAGTGACAGTGACACTGGGCACAGACAGTGACAGTGACACTGGGCACAGACAGTGACACTGGGCACAGACACAGTGACAGTGACACTGGGCACAGACAGTGACAGTGACACTGGGCACAGACAGTGACAGTGACACTGGGCACAGACAGTGACACTGGGCACAGACAGTGACAGTGACACTAGGCACAGACAGTGACAGTGACACTAGGCACAGACAGTGACAGTGACACTGGGCACAGACAGTGACAGTGACACTAGGCACAGACAGTGACAGTGACACTGGGCACAGACAGTGACAGTGACACTGGGCACAGACAGTGACACTGGGCACAGACAGTGACACTGGGCACAGACACAGTGACACTGGGCACAGACAGTGACACTGGGCACAGACACAGTGACAGTGACACCGGGCACAGACAGTGACAGTGACACTGGGCACAGACACAGTGACAGTGACACCGGGCACAGACAGTGACAGTGACACTGGGCACAGACACAGTGACAGTGACACTGGGCACAGACAGTGACAGTGACACTGGGCACAGACAGTGACAGTGACACTGGGCACAGACAGTGACACTGGGCACAGACAGTGACACCGGGCACAGGCACAGACAGTGACAGTGACACTGGGCACAGACAGTGACAGTGACACTAGGCACAGACAGTGACAGTGACACTAGGCACAGACAGTGACACTGGGCACAGACAGTGACACCGGGCACAGGCACAGACAGTGACAGTGACACTAGGCACAGACAGTGACAGTGACACTAGGCACAGACAGTGACAGTGACACTGGGCACAGACAGTGACAGTGACACTGGGCACAGACAGTGACAGTGACACTGGGCACAGGCACAGACAGTGACACTGGGCACAGACAGTGACAGTGACACTGGGCACAGACAGTGACAGTGACACTGGGCACAGACAGCGACAGTGACACTGGGCACAGACAGCGACAGTGACACTGGGCACAGACAGTGACACTGGGCACAGACACAGTGACAGTGACACTGGGCACAGACAGTGACACTGGGCACAGACAGTGACAGTGACACTGGGCACAGACAGTGACAGTGACACTAGGCACAGACAGCGACAGTGACACTGGGCACAGACAGCGACAGTGACACTGGGCACAGACAGTGACAGTGACACTGGGCACAGACAGTGACACTGGGCACAGACACAGTGACAGTGACACTGGGCACAGACAGTGACACTGGGCACAGACAGTGACAGTGACACTGGGCACAGACAGTGACAGTGACACTAGGCACAGACAGCGACAGTGACACTGGGCACAGACAGTGACAGTGACACTGGGCACAGACAGTGACAGTGACACTGGGCACAGACAGTGACACCGGGCACAGACAGTGACAGTGACACTGGGCACAGACAGTGACACCGGGCACAGACAGTGACACTGGGCACAGACAGTGACACCGGGCACAGACAGTGACAGTGACACTGGGCACAGACAGTGACAGTGACACTGGGCACAGACAGTGACACCGGGCACAGGCACAGACAGTGACACTGGGCACAGACAGTGACACCGGGCACAGGCACAGACAGTGACAGTGACACTGGGCACAGACAGTGACACCGGGCACAGACAGTGACACTGGGCACAGACAGTGACACCGGGCACAGACAGTGACAGTGACACTGGGCACAGACAGTGACACTGGGCACCGACAGCGACAGTGACACTGGGCACAGACAGTGACAGTGACACTGGGCACAGACAGTGACAGTGACACTGGGCACAGACAGTGACACTGGGCACAGACAGTGACAGTGACACTAGGCACAGACAGTGACAGTGACACTGGGCACAGACAGTGACAGTGACACTAGGCACAGACAGTGACAGTGACACTGGGCACAGACAGTGACAGTGACACTAGGCACAGACAGTGACAGTGACACTGGGCACAGACAGTGACACTGGGCACAGACAGCGACAGTGACACTGGGCACAGACAGTGACAGTGACACTGGGCACAGACAGTGACAGTGACACTGGGCACAGACAGCGACAGTGACACTGGGCACAGACAGTGACACTGGGCACAGACAGTGACAGTGACACTGGGCACAGACAGTGACAGTGACACTGGGCACAGACAGCGACAGTGACACTGGGCACAGACAGCGACAGTGACACTGGGCACAGACAGTGACAGTGACACTGGGCACAGACAGTGACACCGGGCACAGGCACAGACACAGTGACACTGGGCACAGACAGTGACAGTGACACTGGGCACAGACAGTGACAGTGACACTGACACTGGGCACAGACAGTGACAGTGACACTGGGCACAGACAGTGACAGTGACACTGGGCACAGACAGTGACAGTGACACTGGGCACAGACAGTGACAGTGACACTGGGCACAGACAGTGACAGTGACACTGACACTGGGCACAGACAGTGACAGTGACACTGGGCACAGACAGCGACAGTGACACTGGGCACAGACACAGTGACACTGGGCACAGACAGTGACAGTGACACTGGGCACAGACACAGTGACACTGGGCACAGACAGTGACAGTGACACTGGGCACAGACAGTGACAGTGACACTGGGCACAGACACAGTGACACTGGGCACAGACAGTGACAGTGACACTGGGCACAGACAGTGACACTGGGCACAGACAGCGACAGTGACACCGGGCACAGACAGTGACACTGGGCACAGACACAGACAGTGACAGTGACACTGGGCACAGGCACAGACAGTGACAGTGACACTGGGCACAGGCACAGACAGTGACAGTGACACTGGGCACAGACAGTGACAGTGACACTGGGCACAGACAGTGACAGTGACACTGGACAGACACAGTGACAGTGACACTGGGCACAGACAGTGACAGTGACACTAGGCACAGACAGTGACAGTGACACTGGGCACAGACAGTGACAGTGACACTGGGCACAGACAGTGACAGTGACACTGGGCACAGACAGTGACACTGGGCACAGACAGTGACAGTGACACTGGGCACAGACAGTGACAGTGACACTGGGCACAGACAGTGACACTGGGCACAGACAGTGACAGTGACACTGGGCACAGACAGTGACAGTGACACTGGGCACAGGCACAGACAGTGACAGTGACACTGGGCACAGGCACAGACAGTGACAGTGACACTGGGCACAGGCACAGACAGTGACAGTGACACTGGGCACAGACAGTGACAGTGACACTGGGCACAGACAGTGACAGTGACACTGGACAGACACAGTGACAGTGACACTGGGCACAGGCACAGACAGTGACAGTGACACTAGGCACAGACAGTGACAGTGACACTGGGCACAGACAGTGACAGTGACACTGGGCACAGACAGTGACAGTGACACTGGGCACAGACAGTGACACTGGGCACAGACAGTGACAGTGACACTGGGCACAGACAGTGACAGTGACACTGGACAGACACAGTGACAGTGACACTGGGCACAGACAGTGACACTGGGCACAGACAGTGACAGTGACACTGGGCACAGACAGTGACAGTGACACTGGGCACAGACAGTGACAGTGACACTAGGCACAGACAGTGACAGTGACACTGGGCACAGACAGTGACAGTGACACTGGGCACAGACAGTGACAGTGACACTAGGCACAGACAGTGACAGTGACACTAGGCACAGACAGTGACAGTGACACTGGGCACAGACAGTGACAGTGACACTGGGCACAGACAGTGACACTGGGCACAGACAGCGACAGTGACAGTGGGCACAGACAGCGACAGTGACACTGGGCACAGACAGTGACACTGGGCACAGACACAGTGACAGTGACACCGGGCACAGACAGTGACAGTGACACTGGGCACAGACAGTGACAGTGACACTGGGCACAGACAGTGACAGTGACACTGGGCACAGACAGTGACACTGGGCACAGACACAGTGACAGTGACACCGGGCACAGACAGTGACAGTGACACTGGGCACAGACAGTGACAGTGACACTGGGCACAGACAGTGACAGTGACACTGGGCACAGACAGTGACACTGGGCACAGACAGTGACAGTGACACTAGGCACAGACAGTGACACCGGGCACAGGCACAGACAGTGACACTGGGCACAGACAGTGACAGTGACACTAGGCACAGACAGTGACAGTGACACTAGGCACAGACAGTGACAGTGACACTGGGCACAGACAGTGACAGTGACACTAGGCACAGACAGTGACAGTGACACTAGGCACAGACAGTGACAGTGACACTGGGCACAGACAGTGACAGTGACACTGGGCACAGGCACAGACAGTGACACTGGGCACAGACAGTGACAGTGACACTGGGCACAGACAGTGACAGTGACACTAGGCACAGACAGTGACAGTGACACTGGGCACAGACAGTGACAGTGACACTGGGCACAGACAGTGACACTGGGCACAGACAGTGACAGTGACACTGGGCACAGGCACAGACAGTGACACTGGGCACAGACAGTGACACTGGGCACAGACAGTGACAGTGACACTGGGCACAGACAGTGACAGTGACACTGGGCACAGACAGTGACAGTGACACTAGGCACAGACAGTGACAGTGACACTGGGCACAGACAGTGACAGTGACACTGGGCACAGACAGTGACACTGGGCACAGACAGTGACAGTGACACTGGGCACAGTGACAGTGACACCGGGCACAGACAGTGACAGTGACACTGGGCACAGACAGTGACAGTGACACTGGGCACAGACAGTGACAGTGACACTGGGCACAGACAGTGACAGTGACACTAGGCACAGACAGTGACAGTGACACTGGGCACAGACAGTGACAGTGACACTGGGCACAGACAGTGACAGTGACACTGGGCACAGACAGTGACAGTGACACTGGGCACAGACAGTGACAGTGACACTGGGCACAGACAGTGACAGTGACACTGGGCACCGACAGCGACAGTGACACCGGGCACAGACACAGTGACACTGGGCACAGACAGTGACAGTGACACTGGGCACAGACAGTGACAGTGACACTGGGCACAGACAGTGACAGTGACACTGGGCACAGACAGTGACACTGGGCACAGACAGCGACACTGGGCACAGACAGTGACAGTGACACTAGGCACAGACAGTGACACTGGGCACAGACAGTGACAGTGACACTGGGCACAGACAGTGACAGTGACACTGGGCACAGACAGTGACACTGGGCACAGACAGTGACACTGGGCACAGACAGTGACAGTGACACTAGGCACAGACAGTGACAGTGACACTAGGCACAGACAGTGACAGTGACACTGGGCACAGACAGTGACACTGGGCACAGACAGTGACACTGGGCACAGACAGTGACAGTGACACTAGGCACAGACAGTGACACTGGGCACAGACAGTGACAGTGACACTAGGCACAGACAGTGACAGTGACACTAGGCACAGACAGTGACACTGGGCACAGACAGTGACACCGGGCACAGGCACAGACAGTGACAGTGACACTAGGCACAGACAGTGACAGTGACACTGGGCACAGACAGTGACAGTGACACTGGGCACAGACAGTGACAGTGACACTGGGCACAGACAGTGACACTGGGCACAGACAGTGACAGTGACACTGGGCACAGACAGTGACAGTGACACTGGGCACAGACAGTGACAGTGACACTGGGCACAGACAGTGACAATGGGCACAGACAGTGACAGTGACACTGGGCACAGACAGTGACAGTGACACTGGGCACAGACAGTGACAGTGACACTGGGCACAGACAGTGACAGTGACACTGGGCACAGACAGTGACACTGGGCACAGACAGTGACAGTGACACTGGGCACAGACAGTGACAGTGACACTGGGCACAGACAGTGACAGTGACACTGGGCACAGACAGTGACAATGGGCACAGACAGTGACAGTGACACTAGGCACAGACAGTGACACTGGGCACAGACAGTGACAGTGACACTAGGCACAGACAGTGACACTGGGCACAGACAGTGACACTGGGCACAGACAGTGACAGTGACACTGGGCACAGACAGTGACAGTGACACTGGGCACAGACAGTGACAGTGACACTGGGCACAGACAGTGACACTGGGCACAGACAGTGACAGTGACACTGGGCACAGACAGTGACAGTGACACTGGGCACAGACAGTGACACTGGGCACAGACAGTGACAGTGACACTGGGCACAGACAGTGACAGTGACACTGGGCACAGACAGTGACAGTGACACTGGGCACAGACAGTGACAGTGACACTGGGCACAGACAGTGACAGTGACACTGGGCACAGACAGTGACAGTGACACTGGGCACAGACAGTGACAGTGACACTGGGCACAGACAGTGACAGTAACACTGGGCACAGACAGTGACACTGGGCACAGACAGTGACAGTGACACTGGGCACAGACAGTGACAGTGACACTGGGCACAGACAGTGACAGTGACACTGGGCACAGACAGCGACAGTGACACTGGGCACAGACAGTGACACCGGGCACAGACAGTGACAGTGACACTGGGCACAGACAGTGACAGTGACACTGGGCACAGACAGTGACAGTGACACTGGGCACAGACAGTGACAGTGACACTGGGCACAGACAGTGACAGTGACACTGGGCACAGACAGCGACAGTGACACCGGGCACAGACAGTGACAGTGACACTGGGCACAGACAGTGACACTGGGCACAGACAGCGACAGTGACACCGGGCACAGACAGTGACAGTGACACTGGGCACAGACAGTGACAGTGACACTGGGCACAGACAGTGACAGTGACACTGGGCACAGACAGCGACAGTGACACCGGGCACAGACAGTGACAGTGACACTGGGCACAGACAGTGACACTGGGCACAGACAGCGACAGTGACACCGGGCACAGACAGTGACAGTGACACTGGGCACAGACAGTGACAGTGACACTGGGCACAGACAGTGACAGTGACACTGGGCACAGACAGTGACAGTGACACTGGGCACAGACAGTGACAGTGACACTGGGCACAGACAGTGACAGTGACACTGGGCACAGACAGTGACAGTGACACTGGGCACAGACAGTGACAGTGACACAGGGCACAGGCACAGACACAGTGACACTGGGCACAGACAGTGACACTGGGCACAGACAGCGACAGTGACACCGGGCACAGACAGTGACAGTGACACTGGACAGACACAGTAACAGTGACACTGGGCACAGACAGCGACAGTGACACCGGGCACAGACAGTGACAGTGACACTGGGCACAGACAGTGACAGTGACACTGGGCACAGACAGTGACAGTGACACTGGGCACAGACAGTGACAGTGACACTGGGCACAGACAGTGACAGTGACACTGGGCACAGACAGTGACAGTGACACTGGGCACAGACAGTGACAGTGACACTGGGCACAGACAGTGACAGTGACACCGGGCACAGACAGTGACAGTGACACTGGGCACAGACAGTGACACTGGGCACAGACAGCGACAGTGACACCGGGCACAGACAGTGACAGTGACACTGGACAGACACAGTGACAGTGACACTGGGCACAGACAGTGACAGTGACACTGGGCACAGACAGTGACAGTGACACTGGGCACAGACAGTGACAGTGACACTGGGCACAGGCACAGACAGTGACACTGGGCACAGACAGTGACAGTGACACTGGGCACAGACAGTGACAGTGACACTGGGCACAGACAGCGACAGTGACACTGGGCACAGACAGTGACAGTGACACTGGACAGACACAGTGACAGTGACACTGGGCACAGACAGTGACAGTGACACTGGGCACAGGCACAGACAGTGACAGTGACACTGGGCACAGACACAGTGACACTGGGCACAGACAGTGACAGTGACACTAGGCACAGACAGTGACAGTGACACTGGGCACAGACAGTGACAGTGACACTGGGCACAGACAGCGACAGTGACACTGGGCACCGACAGCGACAGTGACACTGGACAGACACAGTGACAGTGACACTGGGCACAGACACAGACAGTGACACTGGGCACAGACAGTGACACTGGGCACAGACAGTGACAGTGACACTGGGCACAGACAGTGACACTGGGCACAGACACAGACAGTGACACTGGGCACAGACAGTGACACTGGGCACAGACAGTGACAGTGACACTAGGCACAGACAGTGACAGTGACACTGGGCACAGACAGCGACAGTGACACTGGGCACAGACAGTGACAGTGACACTAGGCACAGACAGTGACACTGGGCAAAGGCACAGACACAGTGACACTGGGCACAGACAGCGACAGTGACACTGGGCACAGACACAGTGACACTGGGCACAGACAGCGACAGTGACACTGGGCACAGACAGTGACACTGGGCACAGACAGTGACAGTGACACTGGGCACAGACAGTGACACTGGGCACAGACAGCGACAGTGACACTGGGCACAGACAGTGACACTGGGCACAGACAGCGACAGCGACACTGGGAACAGACAGTGACAGTGACACTGGACAGACACAGTGACAGTGACACTGGATGGACAGACAGTGACAGTGACACTGGACAGACACAGTGACAGTGACACTGGACAGACACAGTGACAGTGACACTGGACAGACAGTGACACTGGGCTCACACACACATACACCGACAGACACACACAATGAAACACACACACACGGAATGTACAGTTAGTATCAATATATAAGTGCAAATGGCTAAAACAGGATGTGTGTGCTGAGCATGCGCGTTCTACGTCACACTTCTTTGCGTATTGTCACTGAAATGGTGTTTTTGATTTTTTTTTTTCAACTTGCATTTTTTAATTATTTTTTTCAAGTATAGACATACAGAAATACAACATTAGAGTGGGTGTTGAGGGGAGGGGGTAGATACATAAAAAAGGGGAGGGGGGAACAGCATCATAATAAATTGACATTTCTTAATACTCTACCTAGTATAAATTTAGTGTACATGAGCATTTTGGGGCTGTTTCTATATCTGAGGTGGGAGCTAATTGTATAAATTTGTGGTAGATAGCAATTACATGGGGGAGCGAGAGGGACTTCCGAACTGTTTCTAGGGGACACACATATTTGGAGACAGGGGGCTACAGGCTCATATAGATTTTCTACTTTTGAATTGCTGACCAATTATACTCAACCCCTAACAGCAGTTCGGGACGGGATGAGGAGGGGGCAAAATAAACTTAGGGGGGAGGGGTGTGGGGAGGAACCAGGGGAAAAAAATAAAAGTGAGCGTGGATGTGTCTCCTGAGGGACCTTCCTGATACTCACCTGCCTTTGGGAGAAAAAAAATCTGGGGAGAGGGAGAAAAGAAAATAACAAGGGCAACTGTGTCATTTAGGACACAGACATAGTTGGGGGTGGTGGCCAAGACCCAGCTGGTTTGGCCGCTCAGCTCCATCTCCTGGGCTTATTACAGAGATGGGATTAAACTGTATTCTTAAACTAAACTTGGACTTCGCTGGTAAATTTTTTAGTAACCTTGTTATAACATAAGCCCGTAAACATGCCATAATATAATCGACATTAATTACTTTTGTGTCTACTCTCGTCACAACAAATCTTTGGGTGCCACCTCAGAATAACTAAAGCTAGAGAACATAAATTGGCTCTTCGGCATATAGTCCTTTTATGCATAATTTTTTTTATTTATGATGAACCTTCAGGGTTCTCTTAGTTCAGGAGACCCCCGGACCGCCGCCTTTTGGCGCTCTGCCTTCCTCTGCTCCAGGTTTGGCCACGATGGAGATCGATCTGCTGAAACAATTACAGGGGGAGGGGGACCCAGGTCTAGATGGTTGAGGAAGCCTTCACCTGAGTTCCTGAGTATCTGGGGTCTTCCATTTTTAATTACCATTAGCCCAAAGGGAAATGTCCATCTATATTTGATCTTGCTGTCTCTTAATTTCGCCGTCACATCTCTGAAATTTCTTCTCTTGACAAGTGTGGAAGGCTCCAGGTCTGCGTATATCTGTAGATATATTTTGAAACTTGATGCCTCTGGAGCCTCTAGTCGCCGAGATGAAAGCTTCCTTGGTCTGTCTCCTGGTTGGGGTCTCATTCTTGAGGCTCTGTGGCATCTGTCCAGGGTTAGAGACTCCTCTGTATAATCTGGGAGGGCTGATGTTAGCCATTTGCCAATAAACTTCTTGATATCTGTTTCAGATTCCGGGATCCCCCATATCCGGAGATTATTGCGGCAGTCTCTATTCTCCGCATCTTCCTGTCTGTCTTTGAGCTCATGGAGTTGGGAATTCACCTCCCTGAGCTCAATGTCCATTAAAAATTGCCGGGTGGTTGTGGCATCGACCTTGGATTCCAAGGAGCTAGTGCGTTTCCCAAGGGAGGATATTTCCTCTTTAAGATCCTTTACTACTGTATGCATCAGAGATTCAATTTTATTAAAGAAGATAGAGAAGTCCTCCTTTGTAGAGAGATTTTTGATCTCCACCGCTGGTTCAGAGTCTGAACGTTCTATGGAGGGATCTTCTCCCCTCTTCACCTGCTGCAGTGTTGGTCGACCTTGATTTGTATTGTATTGTATGTCTTTATTTATATAGCTAATTCGTGCGTGATCCAGGGGGAGCATGGGAGAGAAATAAAGAAACACAATATAAGTGCAGACAGTTTGATACTGGGTGAATTAAAATGCTCTTTTATCTTGGCTCATGAGTGTTGCCTACTCACAAGATTCAAATAGGACACGGGCAATTTTGACACAATGGTCTCAGTGGACTGGATCTGTAGATTCTAGATGGGATGCGGACTTCACTCTCAGCAGAACAGCATATGTATAAAAGGATAAAAAGTGTACATAGTGCAGACCATGTGTGACTCCGATACGTCACATCCGGTGCAGTTCCGATGCGTCACTTCCGGCGGTGGGCTCCCGATCTCTGTCCCAACTCCTCTCTCTCTGAAGGCGGATACCACTCTACGCGTTTCGCCAGAGAGTGCGTGGCTTCGTCAGGAGCCTGACGAAGCCACGCACTCTTTGGCGAAACGCGTAGAGTGGTATCCGCCTTCAGAGAGAGAGGAGTTGGGACAGAGATCGGGAGCCCACCGCCGGAAGTGACGTATCGGAGTCACTCGAGCACGATTAGACGGCGTGCCTCTGCAGGGAGACACTGCAGCCGGGACACAGCGCGGAGATTGGAGTCTCCACTACCAGGGGACCCGGGAAGGACCGGAGAGAGATCCTCCAGCGGAGCAGTTTCCACCGCATCACATGCGCATCCAAGGTGGCGGGTGAGCCCTAAGATCTACAGCCCACCTCCTTCCATTCACAATTATTGTGATACATGCCTGAACTTAATTGTTTTATTGTAAGTGTTCATTTTTAAAGTTTCATAAAGTCATATTCCTTTACAATACTGGTCTGCACTATGTACACTTTTTATCCTTTTATACATATGCTGTTCTGCTGAGAGTGAAGTCCGCATCCCATCTAGAATCTACAGATCCAGTCCACTGAGACCATTGTGTCAAAATTGCCCGTGTCCTATTTGAATCTTGTGAGTAGGCAACACTCATGAGCCAAGATAAAAGAGCATTTTAATTCACCCAGTATCAAACTGTCTGCACTTATATTGTGTTTCTTTATTTCTCTCCCATGCTCCCCCTGGATCACGCACGAATTTGCATAACCTGAGGGACCAGTGGAACCAGTCCCTAACCAGCTGGGTTGAGCAGGGTTTTTTTATACATTTTCTATATACTTTTTTATACACCTTGTCATCAATTCACGTATTTATCACTTGTGTATATAAGTTTGTCACTTTTTGTATCAATAGATTTAAGTAATATCCACTGCACATTAATAGTGGACACTAGTAGAGTTAGCGCTTTATATTCACTAAAACACAGCAAGTTTATTTATATAGCGCCATTAATGTACATAGCGCTTCACAGAAGTAATACACGTGGTAATCAAATAAATAACAGATAATATAAATAACAGATCATGGGAATAAGTGCTTTAGACATAAAAGTAACATTAAGGAAGAGGAGTCCCTGCCCCGAGGAGCTTACAGTCTAATTGGTAGGTAGAACGTACAGAGACAGTAGGAGGGAGTTCTGGTAAGTGCGTCTGCAGGGGGCCAAGCTTTATGTATCATGTGTTCAGAATATCCACAGTGCTATTCATATGCTTCTTTAAGCAAGTGTGTCTTAAGGTGGGTCTTAAAGGTGGATAGAGAGGGTGCTAGTCGGGTACTGAGGGGAAGGGCATTCCAGAGGTGTGGGGCAGTCAGTGAAAAAGGTTTAAGGCGGGAGAGGGCTTTAGATACAAAGGGGGTAGAAAGAAGACATCCTTGAGAAGAACGCAAGAGTCGGGATGGTGCATAACGAGAAATTAGGACTGAGATGTAAGGAGGAGCAGAAGAGTGTAAAGCTTTAAAAGTGAGGAGAAGAATGGAGTGTGAGATGTGGGATTTGATCGGAAGCCAGGAGAGGGATTTCATGAGGGGAGATGCTGAGACAGATCTAAGAAAGAGTAGAGTGATTCTGGCAGCAGCGTTTAGGATAGATTGTAGGGGAGACAGGTGAGAGGCAGGAAGGCCGGACAGCAGGATGTTACAGTAATCAAGACGGGAGAAAATGAGGGCCTCAGTAAGAGTTTTAGCAGTCGAGCAACAGAGGAAAGGGCGTATCTTAGTTATATTGCCCAGGAAAAAGCGACAGGTTTTAGAAATGTTTTGAATATGAGGGGCGAATGTGAGAGAGGAGTCGAGTGTGACCCCTAGGCAGCGTGCTTGGGCTACTGGGTGAATGATCGTAGTTCCAACAGTAATGTGGAAGGAGGTAGTAGGGCCAGGTTTGGGAGGAAGTATGAGGAGCTCTGTTTTAGCCATGTTGAGTTTAAGGCGGCGGAGGGCCATCCAGGATGATATAGCAGAGACATTCAGAAACTTTGGTTTGTACAGCAGGTGTAAGGTCGGGTGTTGAAAAGTATATTTGTGTGTCGTCAGCATAGAGGTGATAATTAAACCCAAAAGATGTTATTAGGTCACCTAGAGAGAGTGTGTACAGAGAAAAGAGAAGAGGTCCCAGGACAGAGCCCTGGGGTACCCCCACAGAGAGATCAATAGAGGAGGAGGAGGTGTTAGCAGAAGAAACACTGAAAGTACGATGGGAGAGGTAGGATGAGATCCAGGATAGAGCTTTGTTCCGAATACCAAGAGTATGGAGAATGTGAAGGAGAAGAGGGTGGTCCACGGTGTCAAATGCTGCAGAGGTCGAGTAATATGAGCAGTGTAATGACCTCTGTCTTTGGCAGCATGGAGATCGTCAGTTATTTTAGTGAGGGCTGTTTCCGTGGAGTGAGCAGTGCGGAAGCCAGATTGTAGAGGGTCTAGGAGAGAATAGGTGTTGAGAAAATGGAGCAAGCGAGAGAATACAAGACGTTCAAGGAGTTTAGAGGCAAAAGGCAGGAGGGAGACAGGTCGATAGCTAGAAAGACAGGTAGGGTCAAGCTTGCTGTTTTTGAGTAATGGTATGACTGTTGCATGTTTGAAGGAGGATGGAAAGGTTCCAGTGCAGACAGAGGAGTTAAAAATGTGTGTGAGCGTAGGGATTATAGTAGGAGCAAGAGGTTTTAGGAGATGGGAGGGAATGGGGTCAAGAGGGCAAGTGGTAGAGGGAGAAGAGGCGATCAACAGCGACATATCCTCCTCTGTGACAGTGGAAAAAGAGTCAAGGAAGGCAGGAGGAGAGTTAGTAAGAGGTGTAGGATGGGAGGAAGAAACAGAGGGGATGTTCTGACGTATGGATTCCACCTTTTCCTTAAAATAGTCAGCAAAGTCCTGAGCGGAGATGGAGGAAGGAGAGGCAGCTGAGGGTGGTTTGAGTAGAGTATCAAAGACAGAGAACAGTCGGCATGGGTTAGACTTGTGCATGTTGATTAGTGAAGAAAAGTAGGCTTGTTTAGCTTGCGAGAGAGCAGAGTTGAAACAGGATAGCATAAATTTGTAGTGAAGGAAGTCTGCGAGAGTATGAGATTTCCTCCAGAGGCGTTCAGAGGAACGAGTGGAGGAACGCAGCAAGTGCGTGTGGGAATTTAACCAGGGTCTAGGGTTAGAAGGGCGAGTGCGGCAGAAAGCGGGGCATGTAGATCAAGAGAGGACAAGGCAGAGTTGTAGTTCCTGACCACGTTGTCAAGGTCTGTAGCAGAGCTGAGAGAGGAGAGGGAGGAGCGTAAAGTGGACTCAAAGTCAGGTAAGTGAATAGAGCGCAGGTTTCTGCAAAACCGGGGGGTAGACGGAGGTGGAGAAGGGGAGAAGCGAGATAGAGAGAATGAGATGATGGTCAGAGAGAGGAAAAGGGGAAATGGAGAAATAGGAGAGAGAAGTTTTTAGTGAAAACCAGGTCTAAGTAGTGGCCATCCTTGTGGGTGCTGGCTGCAGTCCACTGTTTAAGGCCAAAAGAAGAGGTTAGAGAAAGAAAGCGGGAAGCCCAAGGGAGAGAGGGGTCATCAATGTGGCAATTGAAGTCCCCAAGGAGAAGAACAGGGGAATCTGAGGAGAGAAAGAAAGAGAGCCTGATTTCTAAAGTATTCACGAAACTCGTTCTGGTTTTTCTTCTTTTTGATGGTTCTAATTGTTTTCGAAGCCATGATGAAAGGCACTTGCGGTGTGATTTGTTTTTTAGAGGAGTAATCAGAGCTGAAATATTTTCATAGGCTTAGAATGGTGCTCAGGGCACTACAGAATCAGGGCCTCAGAACATCAACTCAGTCAGCTCCATCCACAGGCTTTTTTCATGGATATAATTCTTTTGTAGAGGGGTGCCTATTCCCCTGGGAGTGATCACAGTATTTCCACCTGTGTGTGTTTTGTCTTGTCTGATTTGGTCTTTGCTGCTTTCTTTTAGTCTTCTGCACACAGATACAGGGGGATAGGTATAAAGGCTGTTAGAGAGCCATGGTTGCCATCTTGGTGTTGTGTGGTTCAGCTGTGCCTCCCCACCAGTGGAAGCTCCCTGTGTGCGGGGGCTGGGGGAGGGGAAATGAAAGAGTGGATCTGCGCTCATCCGCGGGACCACTATAAAGCACTTCCACCCCGATGGCTGCCCCATCTAGCATACACAAACAGGATCACTCAATGCTCAACCTTAATATTTATATATTGTGCTTATGTAAGGGGTGCATTGGGAATAAATAACTATGTAGCCAAATGATCGAGATGATCACAAAAAGAAACCCCAAAATCTGCATTTTTTTTTTTCACTATGAAAGGGCGGTATGGCGAGACAGAACCGGTTGCTAAAATTTCTGAAATCACACCACTGCCCAGAACATCATGTTATCAAAATCAGTAACAGACAACATGTTCCCTGAGTTCAACACAATCCACAAAACTAAATTATATGCAAAAACAACGTCCGTTAGTAATCTCATTAGCATAGGGTTAACGCTGTGTTAAGTTAGCACGTCCTTGCGTTAGCTTGAGATAACAGGACTGTCTTATCTAAAGATGGCAAAAGTGGGAGCAGTCTTGCATTACTACGCAATTGCTATGGAGCGCTCACACTTTGTTTATCTCTATCTCTCAGGTGTACCCTTGTGCACAAATGTCTCTCCTCCTGTTATCTGAAGATATACTTGGGGAGGTGTGTGTGTGTATGTGTGTGTGTATGTGTGTGTGTGTGTATGTGTGTATGTGTGTGTGTATGTGTGTGTGTGTATGTGTGTGTGTGTATGTGTGTGTGTGTGTGTGTGTGTGTGTATGTGTGTGTGTATGTGTGTGTGTATGTGTGTGTGTGTGTGTGTGTGTGTGTATGTGTGTGTGTATGTGTGTGTGTATGTGTGTGTGTATGTGTGTGTGTATGTGTGTGTGTATGTGTATGTATGTGTGTGTATGTGTGTGTGTGTATGTGTGTGTGTGTATGTGTGTGTGTGTGTATGTGTGTGTGTGTGTGTGTGTGTATGTGTGTGTGTATGTGTGTGTGTATGTGTGTGTGTATGTGTGTGTGTATGTGTGTGTGTATGTGTGTGTGTGTATGTGTGTGTGTATGTGTGTGTATGTGTGTGTATGTGTGTGTATGTGTGTGTATGTGTGTGTATGTGTGTGTATGTGTGTGTATGTGTGTGTATGTGTGTGTATGTGTGTGTATGTGTGTGTATGTGTGTGTATGTGTGTGTATGTGTGTGTATGTGTGTGTATATGTGTGTATATGTATATATGTATATATGTATATATATATATATATATATATATATATATATATATATATATATATATATATATATATATATAATTTTAGAGGGTGGAAGGCTGGCTCCTTTTGAAACCAGCAATTCACAATGTGTAAGATTTGAAGTTACCTGTTGGCACTTAAAAAGGCTTTAACCTAAGTTAACGTCTTGTTAAGTCAACGACGACTCTCTGTGGATCTGGGTCTAAGTCGGGAATTGCTCTCGCAGTTAGAAACCTATAGCTCTTGGTCAGTTATACATATTGCGTCTCCTGTGGTATTATTCAGTTAGGCATATAGCCCTTAACTTACAAAGCTATTACAGATGCTAAATTATGACATTCAAATTGCTGGAAAATTTACTGCATGGATAGTTTATATACTTTATTGCATTATGTTAAGCGACACTGCCCCTTTAAGCAATTACCCTTTGCATCCCGCTGACACTATTCCGAGTAGAAACGGAGCATGGGAATACTAAGAATTCCAGTAACCAAGCACCCAGTATTTGTACAAATGTTTCCAAAAGAAATATCATATACAAGAGACCTCCCTCTGTAAAAGATAAATGAAGGGAGTGTGTGAACCCATAAAATGAGCAGTGTGTGCATGGAGCAAAGTATTTGTTTGCTGAAAACAGGAGTAATTTATGGAATATTTGTTTTCTAGTGCCTCTTGTAAAGGGTTTCTCACACACAGCATGTAAATAGTTTAAAAACGTTAAACAAATTCTTTTTAAATATATGGAAAACATTTTTTTTATTTTATGGAAACCTTGTCATCCTCTTAAGTTACTTATTGTCTTGCTCTCCATGCAGTCTGCAATAAGGAGCTAGGATTCAGGATTAAAGAGGACAATACAATACATATGGATGGTGCTTTCCAGTGGAAAATAAGGAACTACATAAGTTCACACACGCAATGATGTTACCATTATTGACTGATTATCAAAGCAGCAGATCTATCTTTAAGAATGTTTATTAAAGGCTTTAATCACCAATATTAAACTCGCTAAACAGATCACTGCCCGCCTAACCTGTTTCAATCCAAATGTTGATGGTATAACAGATAATGTTCAGACTCCCACATCTAGGAGTGTTCACTTCTGGTTCCAATACTAACCAAGCTTGAACAGTGAAAATCCAGGTCATTAACCACAAAAAATTAAAAAAAGAAAAATGCAGAAATGCATAAAAACAACAGAAATTTCATGATACCAAAGCCCTGACATTTGTGGCCTAAAATTCTTGAACCAGGCACACTGACTTGAAACATTAGTGGTACTCTGACAGACTGAATAAAAAAACACCTGGGGAGAACTGTGAGGCTTAAAAAGCTTTATACTCTATGAAAAAGTAATTTGCTGGGTCAGCCTATAATAAATGTACATATATGCCGATCCAAAGTAGATATCCAAATTGAGCTGCTAGGCCTCTGACAGTCCATAAAAGGGTGCTATGCTTTAGCACGCCTTTATATAAAAAAGATAAAAGGCGTGCTAAAGCAGAGCACCCGTTCATGGATTTGGGTCTTTGTGGCCTAAATTGGGAGTAGCAAAAAGAACAATGAAAGTACGACACAGACACACGTCTGGAACAGATGAAAGAAGTTCACAATAATGCCCACAAAACAAAGAAAAGGAAACCACACACTCAAAAAGAACAGACAAGGTCTGTAAATCAAAAAAGTATTTTACTGAAGGTAAGCATAAAAAAACCCATACATACTGAATACAAACATACAGATAAGTGAGCTCAAAAAACAAATAGGGCTAACAAAAAAAGTTACATGCAAAGAGTACTTAACCCAGCTCACAATGGCTTACCCACACCTTAACACCCCCGTCCCCAATTTTTTTTATTCCTCCCCCTCCTTTTTATTTTTTCCCTTTTTCAACCCGTGTAACCCACCTGTTGAGTATACCAGTACGTACCACTTCCTATTTTATTTTGCCATTTGTTATGCCTGTTCTACAGCCATTATTGTGAGCTGCATATACCGTATTTCCTCGATTCTAAGACACTCCTTTTTTCCCCATGTCTGAATTTGGGATGCGTCGTAGAATCGATGTATAAAAAAAAAAAAGTCTGCAAGGGGGCGCTGCTGGAGCAGCCGCAGCGGGATGTTTTAAACACCCAGCAGCACCAGCTCGACAGAATTACCCGGCTCCGACCACGGCTCTTCTTCCCTCCCGACTCTCAGCGACTAGTATCCCTCTGCTGTATGAATAATATGACTATTGTAGCACAGATGTTTAAGCCGTCTATCGCCAAACAAGATCCAGCACAATATTTTGTAGCAGTAGGGTACGCTCAACATAGTAGCTGTGCTTCTGCCTTCACCAGTGTCAAGTTGGGTAACACTTAATTGCTGAATAAATCCTTAGTCTTTATAGCTAAAGAAGGGAAGAAGTTATAAAGTGACTTCCGGCATGGAAGGTATTTGATGGAGGAACAGCTCTTAATAAATATTGCCCTTTATGGCAAATTCACTTCAATGGGGCCATAAAGTATCTTCGAGCAGAGGTCTTTTCTAAAAAATGAGAGAAAAATCAGATTTACGGTGGTACACACCTTCAGCATTAACACGGTTTGCAAATAAAAGTTGCATAAAGGTGGCGTGATGAATGTAGGCTATTGTTTGCTAGCAAAAACATTTTTTCCTGCACATTTAATGTAGTATTTATCTTTTATCCAAAATGTTTTATTAAATCAAGGGTGCGTCTTAGAATCGAGGAAATACGTTAACTTTTTCTTAGCCAGATTTGCTTTTTGAGCTCACTTACCTGTGTGTATTCACTATGTACAGTATAGTGTTTTTTTGCTTACCTTCAGTAAAAACACTTGATTTACAGATCTCTGTTCCTCTTTTTGAGTGTGCAGGTTTCCTTCCTTTAATGTTTTGTTCTGATATTAAGGGATTTAGGGGGTCCCTTTGGATTCCCTGCACCTTGACTTTTCTTTGCTACTTATCTTGGGCACACTGATTCTCACCACAATAACAGCCACCTTTACAAGCAGGAAAGCTTATAAAACATCCACGATAAATTAGGCTGATCAAATAAAATAAAATAAAAAAAGTAGCTGCAAACATATGGAAAGGGCTTGGCTTTACAATTCAAGGCTATTGCAGTCCCTCCTCCCCCCCAAAAGGTGTACCACCATTCTTTAACAAGAGAATGAGATGTCTTTTCAATGTCTGTTTCACAAAAATCACAAAATGTACTCAGTTTTCTCCTCAAATAATTGCACTGGTAAAACATTTAAATGTGCTACCTGTTTTTATTACCTGTGGAAGGAGCACCCAATGCCATGCCAGTTTCTACTCTAAAATTGCATTTGGAACTACCATAAGACACAGAAAACCTCTAAATCAAACCAAAACTATGCCTATATATTGTAGTATTAACACCAATTATCTTTTCTTTATAAAAGATTGTCAGTTCTCTTTAAAAGATCTCTGTATTTTGTAACCATGTATTATTTGTCATCATAACTCTGTGCCCAGGACATACTTGAAAACGAGAGGTAACGCAATGTATTACTTCCTGCTAAAAAATTAAATAAATATACAAAGTTGCATGATTAACCCAAAGCCAGAAATCCATATACTAGCATATTGAGGAAAAATAAATGCACACATCCTTAAATATTAATTTTATTCTATGACACTCTGTGTTAATACAATAAATATACAAAAAAAAAAAAAAAACATCTGAACTACTCAGACATGCAACACAGAGCGGGAAAGAGTATGTTTGTACCGGACAATTATTTTATTTTTTACTGTGATGGCAGAGCATTTAGTCATTTACAAAATATACAAACATCCTTTTAGATAAATAAAATCCAAGCTTTAAAATGCAGAAAGACCATAAAGAGTGCGGACATTCTAGTGTTAAACATTGGTCTCACCGAGCTACAATAATGCAAATTGAGAATTAAAACATTTAGTGCATTAAAACTAGCTATAGTTGTAACACAAAACAGTGGGTCTTACATTATTCAGCCTCTGAAGAACAAAGTGGTTATAACCGAAGTCAATTTTCAAGAGTGTGCGCGTCATCAGTTTTCTATGAGACATTTGATGTGATATTTTCTTTAGATTTCAAAACTATATGCTCATATTTTATGCATATAACTTGTCCCCTCAGGTGACCCGTCTGAATAAGTGCATTGTGACTTGGAGTAAATAATGTACTATGGCTATACTTTTTAAAGCGGCCATAACTTTTACATGTATTGCTCTGTAGCCCTGCACAGATTTATACACTTGGCTACGGTAACCAGGAGCACCTAAAAACACTTCAGTACCATTACAGGCGGTTAACGAGCATTCACTCAAATTGCAATTAAACAACGGCTATTGACTATCACACGAATAATAAATACCTCAGCGTTTTATTCCCGCGGACATCTCTTGAACTAGTAAAAGTCAACGTGTCATGTGGCTGAGAAAGTTTACATCAAACAGTTTTCTTTTGCAATGCACGACTTTTCAATTATACTGTTTACACTCATTCAAATGTTGGTTGTAGGTTTAAAATCAAATGTAGTGGTTAGAGAGAATTAACAAGTTTGAGGTTGACAAAGAATAGCATGCTATTGCATCCAAATGCTGCTAATGTACCTGAATTCTGACGAGCAAAGTTGGTTAGACACACAAAAACAAAAAAAAGCCGTTGCATAGTTATTTAACATTTTTTGCAGTGCCAAGGGGATTGTTCTTGTAAAATAAACCTTTTTTTCTTGTGCGTTGTCTTCGCCGGTCAAGAGCAGCCTAAAAACTAAAAAGCAGTGTCATACTTGCACATTCAATGATTGCTTTTTGATATAGTGTTGTCTGTGGAAACTGCTGGGTTTGTCTTGTCAGTTCAGTACTGCTGCAAAAACTCACCATATAACCCTACAAAAAAAAAAGAGAGGAAAGAAAAAGGAGACCAAATGTGTAATATAAAAATAGAAAATATATTCATAGTATAAAAAAAGTCCCTCACTCAACAAGCAAACAGGCATATAAAACATGGCAAAAAAAAGCTTTATGGGATTGCTGGACCCTTCATGGATGTTTCAGGCAGTAATACGTTAACCAGACGTTATTTCCTTAGAAGGAAGAGGCAGAGAACTGACTGGACAGGTGGCCATTGTAAACCAAGTCTGGATAGCTGAAGTAAGCCGTCTCAGATCGCGGATGTGTGGAGTGGGTGATCGGTGGAGGCTTGGCACACAAGTTTGACGCACAAAAACCCCATACCCATATCCAAACGAGTACACAGGCGTGAGCTGGAGAACTGACCGAGCAGAGGCGCCGCGAGGAAATAACTGCCGATTAATGCGCCGGGTTCTGCTGTCCAGCATAACCGCCTGAAACATCCACGTAGAGACCAGCGACCCCATAAAGCTATTTGCTGCCATGCTATATATGCCTGTTTGCATGTGAGTGACTTTTTATGCTACCAATATATTTTATAATAATCATATTATACTATTGGTCTCCTTTTTTCTTACCTTTTCTCTCCCCATCTTTTTTTTAGTATTATGTTGTGAGTCTTTGTTGGGTTTGTCTTGTCCGTCCAGTACTGGTGCAGAGTAGCGCACTCTTAAGGATTGTATGGACTTTGGACTGTTTTGCTCATTTGGTGGGCAGATTAAAGTGCTGCACCAATGGTATTTTTGTAGACTTCAATAAGCTGTATATCTAGTAGGAATTTATTTATATTGTCTCGCTATTGCTGCATTTTTCACTAAGGTTATTGACGTAGTTATTATTATACAGATAGTTGCTGTAGAGTAGCTCCACAAATACTTATTCTTGTTGATCTGTGCAAACATGACTTGTTTCATTTTAGCGCTTGATGCGACATGTTCTATTTCAGTTGTTTCTGCCCACAGTGCAGAACTACAATTCAACATTTTACAATTCAGCATGTTACGGTGAAGTCCCACTTAACTACATTGCAGACAGCACCCATTCATGTAACATTTTGTAACACAGGCCAAGTTACAATGTTGGATGTGAAATAGTTTGCGCAGTTAGGTTTTCAACCCTAAATTTGCAAACGTGCAACAAATATCATGGAATAAATAATACATACCACAGGTTTGCTTTAATGGTACACATTGAACCAAGGAAACAATGCAGAGTTAACTTGAAACAGCTGAATCAAAGCGGTTTCCAGAAAACTAGATTGGTCCAACAGCATAAATGTAAAAACAATTGGCAGGTGGTAACTTTTTGGATTGGCTTTAGTGGAACGACACCTTCACAGAAAACAAATACACATGATTTGGTTTGGCTACTGAGCTCAATATAGCTTTTTTTTAGCCACTGTGGGCTAAAGAATCTGTAAAATAGACCATAGAGAGGGACTCTGAATAAGTCACCTCCGAGTACGGATCGTCTATGCATGGCTATTCATTGACTGTGTAGATTATTTTCTTGCTATAGCCTTTTTCCTTTACATACACACAGTGTCTGTTCGGTGAAGGACACGAGGCCTTTGGGATGTGATTTGTCTGGAATTTGTCATTTGTCACAAGTCAATTCAATGTCAACAGCTGCTGCAAATTGTACAGTTTTAAGACAACAGTAACACAAACTTCCATTCAATTGTCACAGAAACCTGCAGTTTTTATATGTCAATTGAGCAAATATGACCCGGGGCGTGGGGAAGGGGGACGCATGTGCCTTTGAAATGTCAAGAAAAATTATGTCTGATCACCAGTTTCATGCTGCTCTGACGAGCGGTAAACAAACTTAAAGACAATACCGCTAGTACGATAAACAAACGGTCTCCACTGCATAGAAGGTCTATGCTGCTAAGTGGAGAATAAGTGACCTATCAGCAGGAAAAGTGCTTCAAGAAAAAGCAACTAAAAACAAGAATATACGGCATTAAATAACAAAACAGCACATTTGGGAGTGTTAAAAGTATCACAAAATAACAAAAGGTTGTGGTGTCCACTAAATAAGACAAATTCAGCAAATCTACGGGCACTATTTCCCTTTCTATACTGAACTGCTGATTTAACTTTACATTGCATGAAACATTCCACCACACAGACTGCCGATTACCTACATCATTCCTGGGGGAAACGGTAGAATTACACAAGAGCTAGTCATCTAAAAAGCAGTGCAGATGGGTTCGTATACACAAGTCATGCTTGGAAGTTGGCATGAATTATGTGAAATTAGATATTACAAAGAAAAGAATTTAAAAAAGTGTCAAATGTAAAAACAAAAAGATACCAACGTACTTTCAACTTTTTTGTTTTTTATTGGCTGCACTAATGGCAAGCCAAGCAGCCACAAATACCCGACTACAATCCACTGTAGTTAACTTAAAACAAACAGAGTTGCAACTTAAATGTGAATGCTGAATTGGGGGTGGGAAAATAACACATCTGCACTTCCATCTAAAGAAAAGATTTCAAAATGTCCATCCACCAACAATAAAATAAGCAAATACTTTCTGGGTTTATAACCTTACAAGAGGTCCAATCTAATGACTCCAAAGACACAGTAATCCACCAGAATTATTCAGACACATTAGGAAAAAGGCTTCCTAACCTCAAATAAGAAAACAAGTGGGCAAAAAAAAAAACCCAACAAAAACACTAGTAACAGCCTTGCGGATTTAGCCCATGCACAAGTGAGTAACCCTTTCAGTGCCCCGGGGGCCTTCTATGACATGGGACATGTTGCACTTCCCTCTGGCACTAAATGTGCTGATGGATCAAATATATACGCGGCAAGTGCAAATACAGAAGTCTTTTGTGGGAATTGTAAAAATGGCAGGAGGAATAGCGAACGGCTGAAGACAAATGATAGTGGTTGCTTGCTGCTGGCTTCCCTTATATCTGGTTGCCCTTGAAAGCATTCTGCGCAGCGTTGGTTGCTGCTGAAGAGGCCGCATTTGCTGCAGCCGTCTGCACCGTCTTGTTGGTCATCACCCCTGTTGCAAACTCTTGCTGAGCCTTCTCAAAGCTAGCATCTGTTGTCCGGTACAGCCCATGCACCTGCAATGCAACAATCATATGCAGGTTTTACAGCAACACCATGATGACACAGGTCAGAGATGCTATTTGCTGTCTGCTGGCTACTGTGACATTTTATGTTTAACATCCCCCCTTAATAGCACATACACATTTTTTATAAATAAGTACTTGTATTGCAAGATTTAAGGAAGTCCCTTAGGCTAAGACTAATCATTTTTGACATTTCAGAGATGTAGTACATTTACAGTAGTCATTTTAAAACACACTAAAGGAAAGGTTTCTATGTACACAAGAGTTTTACCTCTATTATATTTGCGAAGGAGATTAAGACTAAGTTATATGACAGCAAAGTCAGACAATGGTGCTCAGTAGGCAGCAGTGCCAACCATGTGTTTTTGGCATATGCACACACGCACCTAGGCCATATCAAGTTTGCTGGCAATGGGAAATAATACAGGTGTGATGCAGGTGAAGAGCGGGTCAGGAGATTGAGTGACTAAGTCCAAAATCTTGTCTCCCCCACAAATCGCACTGACATACAGGTTCTTCCAGCAATGGCCGTTCAAGATCACTGATGGCTTACCTTTTTAAACATGACTAGTGATATTACTGCAGAGGCAGTGAAGAGGGCAGCGATCATGATCATCATTATTCCAACAGGAGTACTTTTGTTGAGTCCAGTCAGTGCAGAAATCCATCCACTAGAAGGGTTTAAAGATATTCAAATAGGATACGTGAGGTTCACCAGATCACATTTGGGACAACGAAAAACAAGTAAATCGTTCTCCAGTGGCCACTCCTTGCTCTAAAATCCCTACAAGTTCTCTTCCGGCCACTTGCCCTCATTAAAAAAATAAAAAAATAAAAATATCAGAAGCAGCCCGCGACTGTTTTAACCCTATAGTGTCCATCAATTGAGCATCACTAATATACCACATAAGTTTCATAACAGCTTATACAAGGTGTGTTTTTCTAAAGTGTGTGTGTGTGTGTGTGTGTGTGTGTGTGTGTGTGTGTGTGTGTGTGTGTGTGTGTGTGTGTGTGTGTGTGTGTGTGTGTGTGTGTGTGTGTGTGTGTGTGTGTGTGTGTGTGTGTGTGTGTGTGTGTGTACAGAGACCTTGCAAAGTTGCCACAATATCTAACTAGCTGAATTTTAAGTCACACATTAGCATTTTCATGTTGTTACACCACTTCAATTAAGCTCAAATCTAGAGTGGCGTTTACAGGCTCTTCAAAACCAGATGCTTCAGAACTTATGAAGTTAACCCACCACACAAAATGTATTATGCTGCACCATATGCCTATACTTGCTATTTTTAGCTCATCTCCACAAAGCTCGAGGGTATTCGAGGGTTACACCACCACCTGATTATTTTTGTTTAACTCCTTGAACTCCTGCATATTAGGACTCACCCCCCACCCTCTCTCTATTCCTTCTCTGGTATGTTTAGAATAGCAAACTTTATTTGTTAATTGTGTGCTGTTAATTATCCAGCTTGTAACAGGCTGATTTATTGGGGGGAGGGGAGGCTCATGTGACCGTTAGATGTATAAATCTGAAATCACTTAAGGCCTCGGATATAGTAAGCGCTTAGGTGCTGCTGCTCGCTCTCGCTTGCCGACGCTCGCGCTACCAGGAGCTTTGTGCTGTCCTGACAGAGGAGACAGCGCGCTTGGGAGGCGGGTATCACTGTGTGTGTGTGTCACTTGGTAGCTGTCAGTGTGTGTGTGTGTGTCACTTGGTAGCTGTCAGTGTGTGTGTGTGTGTCACTTTGAAGTGGTCTGTGTGTGTGTGTGTCACTGGGGAACGTGTGTGTGTGTGTGTGTGTGTGTGTGTGTGTGTGTGTGTGTGTGTGTGTGTGTGTGTGTGTGTGTGTGTGTGTGTGTGTGTGTGTGTGTGTGTGTGTATATATTATATAATATATATTTTAATATTGTAAAAATTAAAAAAAAAAAGACCTGTTGTGAGAATAAATTATTTATTAACATTGTGCAACTTTGATAAATATATACACGCGCGCACAGACGCACAGACGCACATTCATTTCTGGGTGTTTGGTGCTATGCTGTACGTACATACAATCCTTCCGGTCCCCACCTGACCCTGCTCGGTGTCTCCGGTTCCCCTCCTCATACCACCCCCCCTCCCTCCGCCCCCCCTCCCTCCCTTCGCCTGCCCTTCTCTCTCCCTTCGCCTGCCCCTCTCTCTCCCTTCGCCTGCCCCTCTCTCTCCCTTCGCCTGCCCCTCTCTCTCCCTTCGCCTGCCCCTCTCTCTCCCTTCTCACCCCCCTCTCTCTCTCCCTTCTCACCCCCCTCTCTCTCTCCCTTCTCACCCCCCTCTCTCTCTCCCTTCTCACCCCCCTCTCTCTCTCCCTTCTCACCCCCCTCTCTCTCTCCCTTCTCACCCCCCTCTCTCTCTCCCTTCTCACCCCCCTCTCTCTCTCCTTCTCACCCCCCTCTCTCTCTCCCTTCTCACCCCCCTCTCTCTCTCTCCCTTCTCACCCCCCTCTCTCTCTCTCCTTCTCACCCCCCTCTCTCTCTCTCCCTTCTCACCCCCCTCTCTCTCTCCCTTCTCACCCCCCTCTCTCTCTCTCCCTTCTCACCCCCCTCTCTCTCTCCCTTCTCACCCCCCTCTCTCTCTCCCTTCTCACCCCCCTCTCTCTCTCCCTTCTCACCCCCCTCTCTCTCTCCCTTCTCACCCCCCTCTCTCTCTCCCTTCTCACCCCCCTCTCTCTCTCCCTTCTCACCCCCCTCTCTCTCTCCCTTCTCACCCCCCTCTCTCTCTCCCTTCTCACCCCCCTCTCTCTCTCTCCCTTCTCACCCCCCTCTCTCTCTCCCTTCTCACCCCCCTCTCTCTCTCCCTTCTCACCCCCCTCTCTCTCTCCCTTCTCACCCCCCTCTCTCTCTCCCTTCTCCCCCCCTCTCTCTCCCTTCTCCTTCCCTTCTCCCCCCCTCTCTCTCCCTTCTCCCCCCCTCTCTCTCCCTTCTCCTTCCCTTCTCCCCCCCTCTCTCTCCCTTCTCCTTCCCTTCTCCCCCCCTCTCTCTCCCTTCTCCCCCCCTCTCTCTCCCCCTTCTCCCCCCCTCTCTCTCCCCCTTCTCCCCCCCTCTCTCTCCCCCTTCTCCCCCCCTCTCTCTCCCCCTTCTCCCCCCCTCTCTCCCCCCCTTCTCCCCCCCTCTCTCTCCCCCTTCTCCCCCCCTCTCTCTCCCCCTTCTCCCCCCCTATCTCTCCCCCTTCTCTCCCCTCTCTCTCCTCCTTCTCCCCCCTCTCTCTCCCTTCTCCCCCCCTCTCTCTCCCTTCTCCCCCCCTCTCTCTCCCTTCTCCCCCCTCTCTCTCCCTTCTCCCCCCTCTCTCTCCCTTCTCCCCCCTCTCTCTCCCTTCTCCCCCCTCTCTCTCCCTTCTCCCCCCTCTTTCCCTTCTCCCCCCCCTCTCTCCCTTCTGCCTGCTCTCTCCCCCCCCACCCCTTCTCCCCCCACCACACCACTTCGTTTGCCGCCCCCCCACCACCACCAGCCTGTTTTTCACACCCACCCCCCTGCACCAGCACCAGCACCAGCCCATTTTTCAAACCCACCCCCTGCACCAGCACCAGCCCGTTTTTCACACACACACCCCCTGCACCAGCACCAGCCCGTTTTTCACACCCCCCCCCCCCTGCACCAGCCCGTTTTTCACTCACCCCCCCTGCACCAGCACCAGCCCGTTTTTCACACCCACCCCCTGCACGAGCCCCAGCCCGTTTTTCACACACCCCCCCCCCTGCACCAGCCCCAGCCCGTTTTTCACCCCCCCCCCTGCACCAGCACCAGCCCGGTTTTCACACACCCCCCCCTGTACCAGCCCCAGCCCGTTTTTCACACACACAGGCCCTGGTCCGATTCAAGGCAGGGGAGGATGACTCCTGTATGGCGTCTTCTCATCTGTCTACTGCCATGGCCGGACTCGGTCTGGTGAGAAGCCGGTAATGAGCAGTCCCCCCCCCCCCTCACCCTGGTGGCGGTGCATGCATGCTATCTCTGGTGTGTGGGACAAACACACACACACACACACACCACACACACACAACACACACACCACACACACAACACACACTGCCTTCTGTCTGGTCGCATTGCTCTGTAGTAACAATGGCGGCTCTGTAGGGAACCGGCTGCAGCCCCATTGGATGGGAGCGGTCACGTGACCGCTCCTCCGCTTCCCCGAGCAGCAAATTTCAGTTTGCCGCTCTCGGAAGAGTTTCTCCTCCTCAGCACGCATCAGTGCGCATGCGGAGGGAGAAACTATAGCCACGCTGATAACAGATGCAGGGGCTTTGTGCATCTGTTCAGCGCGGCTCAGCCCGCCTCAGCGACGCTGAGTGCACTATGTCCTGGGCCTAAGGGACAACATTGTAGGGTTCAGCATTGCTTTTTAAGAGTGTTGCATTTTAAAGTTGGGCTATGTTGATATGCAGTTAGACAGTAGTTGGACTAGAGAGTAGATCTTTCTGCAAACTCATCTACACAATTATCCCCTGCTTATTACCCTGCACAATTTACCCCCCTGCTCCCCTTATACACTTTATTTACTGCAGCCTCTCCCAACCTTTACTGCACACAACTGTCTCGCCCATCTCCCCCACCCCATCCAAATCCCTCTGCAAACCTTGAACAGACCCTACCATTACAAATGCAGCAAAACATTTTGGCAAGGAAAAGGCTTCCTCCCTCCTTTCATTCCAACCACCGCTCATTCTAATGACAAACCTTACAAATTTACAACTTGCAAACTACTCAAATTTCTATTTATACTGCTACTCTCTTTAGCAGGTGATCTTTAACGTAAGGCCGTTCTTATTGCTGGCATCTACCGCCCCCTAAAGCCCCACTACAATCCCTGATTTCTTGGCTCAATTTCTTCTCAGAATGAGAATCTTGGGGATTTCCACTACAATTTGCTCGACCCTAAAAACAACAAAATCCAGGTACAACTCAAGTCACCTAATATAATGCAACTAAATTTCACAACCCACACGGAAAAACCTGAAATCTCACAACCATTCCTTGCTAGACTGGATTATCTCCTCTAGTCCAAGCAGAATCCAATCCTCTGGCATCCTACCTGACATTTTCAGTGACCATGCAATAGTGTACTGTGTAAGGAAAATCAGATCACCCCAATCAAGCCCTAAAACGTCTACTCACTAGAACATTTAGAAACTTTAACCCACTACAGTTTCTGGTTGATTTTACTAGCTGCCATTGGTACATAATCTACTTAATCCCCGATTCCACACTCAACTATTTCCAATCAGAGTTCTTAAAACTCTGATACCCATGCTCCACTACGCAAAATAAGAATACGGGGGGCCCACCTCCCATGGATAACAACCGACCTTATATCACTACCATCTTAGGGATGGGTTGTGAAAAAGCTACAAAGTAACTGACACAACCAAGGATCTTAACTACAGATGCCTGCGGCACAAGGTAAAGAAGGCACTCAAAAACACAATATTACTCTGACAATCTTCATCAGAATCCATCAAACCCAGCTAACTTCTGGAAAGTTAACAATATATTCCAGCCTTCTAGCCATCAACAATCATGTAATATCATTGAGGATATTACTCTGGCAAATACCACTGACATTGCAAATGCATTCAATGAATACTTTGTTGGGTGTGCTACTAACTAACTTATTAGCGAAAAGCAACCCTAACTACATACATGAACCTCATTCTGGGAGTACCACTATAGCCCCACCCTCTCCCAGGAGAGGCTATCGGGCATCCCCAGTTGGGAGTGTTATTCTGCCCTGCGAGGTCTTAGTGTGCCTTAACACACTTACTGCTTGACAAGACTGGGAACATGTGAGTTTATGTATGTTTTTCCCAGATCTTGATTATTAAAACGTTATGCTATGTTTTTTGTTTGTTTGTTTTTTCCACTTTGAGGATTTCTATTGGTTTTACCAGTCATCCATTGGACATCCCTCAGCGAGTGCAATATTGTTCTTAAAATACTTTTTTGACAATTTTTTGAGGACAGTATAATTTTTACTGTTCTTTAGCACATTATTTCACTATTCACCGATTTGCACTTTGTTCACTTAATCACTCTCCCAACACTGCCCACAGTTTTCAATTTGTCCCAGTATTTGAAGAGGAGCGACAAGATCTCATCAAATTAAAACTAATCAGCCAATGTGGACCTGACCTACAGCAATCTAAGATCCTATAACTTGGTGCCCCAGCCATTGTCAGGCCACTTGCTTCCCTAGTCAACTATTTTGTCATCCGGCCATATCCCCAAGAACTGGAAAACTGCCAGAGTTGTCCCCATCTTCAAAAATGGGGACAAAAACACTCAAACTACAGGCCAATCTCTCTTCTCCCAATACTATCCAGTCATGGAAAAATGTGTTCACTCCCAATTAAGCGATTACTATATGAAGACAAATTTCCCTAGCCAATTCCTATCTGGCTTTCGCCCCAAAAACTAAACGGTAACTACCCTCCTAAAAGTTTGCAATGAGATCCAGTGTGGAATGGAACAACTTACTGGTGCATGCTTTAAACTGGTTTCATTCCTACCAATCAGGTAAATCCCAACATGTGTCTCAGGCTCTAACTGCAACCCCTTGGACATCACCTGCGGTGTCCCGCAAGGCTCTCTTATAGGGCCCCTACTCTTCTCAGTGTTCATCAATGATCTTCCTACAGCTTGTAAGGGAGCTTCAATACACATGTATGCGGATAACAGAATCTTATATGCAACCAGCCCTAACCTCACTGACATTGGACACGTACTTCTATCTTACTTTGAGACTTGAGACTTGAATTTCCCAAAACAAACTGTTTTTAAACACCGACTAGACCAACAATGGTATTTTGGACCACGGCTAAATTTGTAAAGCTTCCAATGAATGAGCTGCAGATGAGAACTAACTCTAATACTATCCTAGCCCCTGTTCCTAGTTTCAAATATTTGGGCATACGGTTTGACTCCAATTTAACATTTGGGTTGCACATTGATACCCTGATAGCCAAAATCTATGCCAAACTAGGTGTACTATATAGGAACAAATCCTCCCTAAGTCTGCTGGTCAGAAGCACATTGCACAGCACATGCTGATGCCAATTATAGACTATGGGGATATAGTATATGGCACAGCACCCAAAACTCACCTTAGTAAACTTGATACCCTCTACAACTCAATATGTTGCTTTGTCCTCCAATGCAACTACAACACACATCACTGAGAAATGTTCAAGGAACTAGATTGGTCATCACTTGTGTCTAGGCGCAAAGTTCATCTCTCCTGTCTTGACTTCAAATACTTTCTGGGTAAGCTACCCGCCTATCTGAACAAGCTCCTCACCCCTACACAAATGCAGCACCTATCTGAGATCTGACTCAGAAAAAAAAACTGTTCATGGTCCCAGGGTTCAACTAAGTATCCGGCCACTCCTCTTACTGTGTACCCCACAACTGAAACCATCTACCGGAGACTCTCACCGCCGCCACCAGTCTATATTCTTTCAAAACGAAAAGCTGTCTCACATTTTAATCTGGTCAGTAACTGTTACATACGCCTATAACATATATTATCTTTAACTGTGCATGCACTGTCTTGTATATAATGTATACCCTGTTCACTTACTAACTATGTACTTGCAACCATGTCTTTGTCATCATAACTCTGTGCCCAGGACATACTTGAAAACGAGAGGTAACTCAATGTATTACTTCCTGGTCAAATATTTTATAAATAAAATATATAATCAGTCTACCATCGGAGACCATAATATCCAAGGCAGACGCTCCTTTAGTCTTGCCAGTGTGGTGGCAGTCCCTGTGAGGGTACATGCTTTTTGACGGCTGCCCCCATATCTTGCAAGGAGGAGTTTGGAGTGAAGGAGAGAAAGTGAACAAAGATACTCTATCAACATATGCTGCAACATGCTTCAACATGCTCGTTTTGCACAAAATAACACTGATAATTCACTTTTCTACAGAACAGCTGCCGACATTGAGACTAATGCTCAGTGTTACCCAACAAGGCTGAAAATGCAAGTGTCTCGTAAATGTAGCACATCCTTGCGCCAAAGTTGCATACAATCACTGTTCTGCAGCTGCTGTAAACATACCATTTTCTGTTGACGTGTTAAACAGATCGGGACTTACCAGTTTCCCCATCCTTGAAATCCTGCTGCCTGAAGCACATGCACAGCAAACTGACAGATGTACACAAAGAAAAATACAAAGAACCTGAAAGAACTGTCGCTCCTGGAAATAAACAGGGGGTAGTTAGTTCCACAATATCAATGCTGAAAACGGTTTCTGTCTAGACGGAAACATCTATGTAGCTTTGTACATCATTTATTAAGTAATCATCCTTTGGTGGCTATTCAATAAAAACACACAGGCTCATGGGAGCATTAGAATTTTTGCTGCACTTCCATACATTTTTGCAAAAAGCGCTTTGCTTTAGGCCAAATTCATGAAAGTAAAACGCAGAAATAACATAACAAAAACGTTTGAAATTCAGCCACGAGAATTATTATAAATAATTCACTGCAAGTATGACTATTGTATACAACAAAAGACAAAAATGCCCAACGCTACATCCAATGCGACAAAATACATACTGCAATACTTGAGTTGGGCATTTTTGTCTTTTGTTGTATGCATTTGACCATGCTTGGTAGCTCTCCTGTTTGACACAATATATATCCTTTATAAATGACGTGGTGGGTTTTGGAGTTCTTGAGCTTTCTGGGATATTGTGTGTTTTTAGGACTATTGTAGGTTAGTGCTAATGTGCAATGTTTTAGAATTATTATTATGTTGATATCACTTCTTAACAATATGGCAATTACTTGCCTTTCCCTATTCTGTAAAATATTTATTTGTAAGCGTGCTGAATATGCTAGCTTTTCTGTTCTCAACTGCACTTTTGAATGACACTTTCTATTAAAGAACTGTGCAGGTATTATTCTTAAATATCCCATATATAGTGTAAAAAAATATACAAACAATATATTTACCATTGTTACATTGCCTATTTCGGTCAAAACCCATACATTTTATTTTCTATAAAGCTTTGATATTTTTCAAAGCTTTGCAGATCCGAGATGATTTTTTTTGCGGTAGAAACTCAGCTAATCACGAGGAGTGTGTGTGTTTGATTTATAGTTTCAAAACTGAAGACTATAAATGTAGCGACACCAGAGCTTATACAAACTACACATAGCGCAAAAGAAATGCCATATCCAAAGAAGGCTAGAAGCCCCGACAATGAGCAGATACACAGAATACAATTGGGATTACCTGAAGGCTCCGTAGAGTGGTCTGTACCAGCAGACAAATGAGCATGGTGTGAAAAGCAAGAACCACAGGATGGCCAGTCCAAAATCAACTCCTCGGCCCGCATCAAGACAGAACCAAGCCAGACAGCCAAAGATATTTACAAACAGGGTGACCGTATGGACTGTGGAAGGTAAAAGAAAAAACAGGATAGCTTTTTCTGACTGACATACAAGCCTGTAATCCATCCACTGCCAGAAGGACTTGCAGTACAACATTCTGCAATATAATTCAAATAAACAAAATAAGAGATTCCTTAATAAAACACGCACACTGGCATTATATTTTGAGCCGTTGTTTCCCTGGGCAGTTAACCTGTATAGTTGGTGTTGCCATTAATTTAAAAAAAAAAAAAAAGAAGAGGAAATCTATATCTCCAGTCAAGTCTAGATGAAAATAATTTAAACTTCTAGAAAAGCAGAACTAGGAGCACAAACGTACAATCAATAAATGTTGTGGTTTTTCAAAATGTAATGGCACAAATACTAGCCTCCAGAATTTTTTTTTCAGCAATCCAAGCAATATCCTACATGTGTTTTATTTTTTATTTTTTTAAACAAACCAGTTCTGTAATATTAGATAATACGTAGCACCCTTTTTATTTTAAAATTCAACTCAATGCCATTTTTAGGGAGTTTTAATATACTGAGCGTCCTTTGATTTCTATAGCAGGTTTTAGCCCACATCCCCAGCAGTGCAATGATATTTGCAACACTTTCCATTTTGTCATAATTTGTTGTCAATATTCCCAGCAGTTTGAGATGCAAACTGTAACAGATAATGTTATCTTGCTGATATAAAAATACATTGTAGCTGAGTGATGGACTCATGGACTGATGGATTGATTGATTGATTGAAACTGAAAAGCAGCCATTTAGTGAACCGTGAAGAAGGATTTTACTGATCGATCACGGGAGAACAAATAGATCGACAGTTTAGGCAATTAGTTTTCAATATAAGGTAATCAAATGCTGCATAAGTTTAGAAAAATAAAATAGATATATGTGTCAAGCGGCTTAGATTACCTCTTTTCTCTTGCTGGATGGCCAAGCCCCTGAAGCAGCAAATGGGATTTACACAACACAAATGGGGCAGATTTTAAATTATGGTGAGCTAATAAAAACTTTGCAGAAACAACATCTTGGCCTACAACAACTTTGAATTTATCAATAGGAAAATTTTAATACCAGGGTTAGAATTATCATAATGAAAAGCAAACGCCTTTAAAGTAAGAACCTAAGACAAGGATATTACAATTAGTCTGACCCCCCACCCCCTAAAGGAACTCTAAATGTATGAAACAGCCACTGGTTCTCTCTCTGGTCCAAACTCTAGCGAGGGGTAAGTTGGGTCTCTGACGTCAAAGTAATATCACGGTGCTAAATGGCTGATGTTTCTGGCACAGTGCCACCTACGTGAGAACGTCTGACATCATATCACCATAAATGATATCACAGTTCAGTACCGTGTTCGCTCCATGAAGTCACTGTGCCATGCAATGTCTGAGCTGTATGACATCACTACGCCCTGCGATATTGACACTGTGTGACGTCACCGCCCTGCACGGCCGTGGAATGTCAACCCCACCCACTGGAATGTTAATGAGCCAAGAGGACACAAAGAACGTCAGTGTTCACAGCGGCATTGAATCTCAACCGCCCCAGTGTACATCTGCGTTGCCCCAAAGGCAGACAGCCTTTGGCGCAGCCGAAGGGCAGCCAAAGGGTGTGAGCCGTTTACTGATGTTAAAGCTGCTCTATTTCAAACACACAAGCCCTTTATCCCCTGTACCCAATTTTCCAACTATCTGTGCATGAAATGTCTGTGAATCGACTGTATAACCCTGTTCTTTTAATGTAACCATGTATTTTTAGAACTCTGTGCCCAGGACATACTTGAAAACTAGAGTTAACTCTCAATGTATTACTTCCTGGTAAAACACTTTTATAAATCAATAAACTAGCAACTTGGTAAACAGAAGGCAGCCCTATGAACTACGTCTTCAGTAATACATATCCTTTGGAATTATTTTTACATGTCCAAAGGAAATGCCTGCAGTGAAAAACTCAAAAACTCACACATCCATAGGTTGTACATAATCTTTACAGTCTTCTGGAACTCAACAGGGATGTCAACGGAGAAATCCTGGTAAAAACACGGCCCAACCGGGAAGTTTCCAGGTAGGGGAGGCCAGTTATTTTTTCTTCCTGGAAAACAAAGAAGTTTCAAAAACACCTCGTAGTTTAGCTTACAGATGTGCCTTCAATGTATTTAAAAATCCCCCAAAAAGTTGTGTGTAAAAATGGACGTTTTGACATTCTATAATTCAATTATGAAAGGACAACCCGTTGGAGACCAGCAAGCAACAAGAGAAAGCAGAAATTATTTTACTATTGGACGAGAGTAAATAGTATGCAGACTTCTACCACGAGCACAGACTATACCCAGGGAGCTTTATGGACATGGAATGAGTGTAGAAGAAAAATGGAATAGGACTTTAGATCGATATAGTTACCTACCGCCTGACTGATTGAGGCTCTGCATTTCACGCTCCCTGCGATCTAGCTCTGCTGCTTTTTTTTCTAATTCTTCCTGCCGTTTCAGGAGCTCAGCCTGGGCTAAAGCATGCTCCTAAAAAAAGGAAAAAACAAAGTCTACATTTAGAAAACCACATTAAACCCAAAGACATAGCAAAACCGTACAAATGAGCACCCTTTACGTCACGTCCATTTTAACATAAGCTTATGCCTGCTGCATTACACAGCTTTTCAGCACAGCCTGGGTTAAAGAAGTGCATGGCCAGTAAACCTACTCACAGACCGCTGTTTTGACCTTTTGGGTCTCACCAGCGTGAGGATGGTTATACTGGCTTTGCAATGTGAAGCTGGAAGTGGATATAACCATACAAACCCCCTCCACCGTACACCCTGCTTTTCCTCATTAGCGGTTAGCCTACAGTGCTTCCACTGCAGCCAGGGATTATGGGTAATGACATGCACTTTTTTTAACCAATCCTCTGCAGAAAGGCTGTGTAATACAGCAGGCATAAGCCATGTTAAAATTGAGAAAAAGCAAAAAGGTGACCATTTGCATGCCATTTCCCAGAATCCCAAGCCGTAGTGTAAGCCCTGTATGCGAAGAGAAAATGGTGAAAAGCAGCGTTGCAGACCTGTCTGAGATGTGAAGATGCTCACAATTGTTGTTTTGTATTTGCTGTACACCACACAAGCGTAAGTAAAGAGTAATATAAATGTATACCTATATGTACCTTTTGAAGCCATTGCTGCACTGTGCACCGTGAAAAAGTAATTTCCACTAACCTTTGCAATTTGAGTGTATGCTGGCGGCTCTTCTGTCGGATTCATTATAGCTGGTTGTGTGCTAGGTGCAGTGTTCGCCATTTTCACTTTTGCTGGTGGAGGCTATGAAAAAAAATATTTTTATTTATTTTTTTAATGTTTTGTAAGAAATGCTACAAGCATTAACAAATACTGCACACATCAGAAGAAGCAGAGGCAGAACCTTGACTTGAATCAAGAAAAACCTCCACCTGTTCCATTGAAGGTGGCTTCCAGAAGTCAAAACACCTGGGACAGCCTGAAAAGGTGTTCCATTCAAAACCCTGCATAGACGTTTGGAGTTAAAATGTATAGGCCTTTATTTATTTTTTTCTAGTCTATTCTTCTACAATATGTAACCTGTGACAGAATTTGGCTTGCTGTCCATTCATGGAAGAGGACACAAATGTAGACCAGGGGTGCGCAAAGTTTTTAACTTGCGCCCCCTCTCCTCCAGCGTCAAGGGTCATGTAACGTCACATTACCATGGCAACGTGACATCACGTGAAACCGGTTACCATGGCGACATGTCACCAAAGATCAGGTAAGAGGCCTCACGCTGTCCTCCCACACTTCATTTAAGTGCCTTGGGGGAAGAGCACAGGATCTCTGTAGCCACCACGCCCCCCTGGAAATTCTCCCGTCCCCCCTGGGGGGTGCGCTCCCCACTTTGTGCATCGCTGATGTAGACAATGATGGGGATGGGGATGGGTTAGCAGGAATACACAACAGTCATGTCCACTATATTCACTTAAAGCTGATGTCCCACAAAGGACATTCAATGAGTTAGTGCCAGTAACCAGGTTGTTGATACCAGGCATTTAAAACAGTATGTTTACATATTTTATTTGTACAAGTTTGTTAGTAATGTGAATGGAGACTTTGGATTTATTTACATTAAGGGCATGTTGTAGTCCCTTTCCTGGCTGGCCCTCTGACAGGCAGGAAATGCATGCATTTGATCACGTTTACAGTGGAGTTAAATGTAAGATAAAATCTTATTCCTGGACATCTCTATTGAAAACAAAAGCATTAAAAAAAAAATAATTACACTTATGTTAATGCTTAATAAATCCATGCAAAAAAAAATAAAAGGAAATGACACCACTTTGGTTTTAAGTTAAACCATACCTTTAAAGTTGCAGTCTAATTTAGGGGTTTCAATAAAGTTAAAGCACTGAGATATAATAGCTTCCCTATCATTTAGACTGGGTGTTTTATCATTTAAAAAGGGGTATTTCCTCTTGCCCAATGGTGTGTGCTTTAATAAGTGCAGTGTGTCCTTGCCATTATCTAATGCAATTATCTAAGCTGCCGATCGATTAAGATCCTGCTTCCCAGAGCATGCAATATGGCTGCATATTTCAAGAGAGGAAGTGTTGTGGCTTCTTAAATGGCTGCTATAGCAACTTGAGGAAGATTAATACATTAAAAAGGAATGCAGTAAAGTATTACCCACTACTATACTGTGTGACTGTGTGTGTGTGACTGTGTGTGTGTGACTGTGTGTGTGTGACTGTGTGTGTGTGTGTGACTGTGTGTGTGTGTGTGACTGTGTGTGTGTGTGTGACTGTGTGTGTGTGTGTGACTGTGTGTGTGTGTGTGTGACTGTGTGTGTGTGTGTGTGACTGTGTGTGTGTGTGTGTGACTGTGTGTGTGTGTGTGTGACTGTGTGTGTGTGTGACTGTGTGTGTGTGTGACTGTGTGTGTGTGTGACTGTGTGTGTGTGTGACTGTGTGTGTGTGTGACTGTGTGTGTGTGTGACTGTGTGTGTGTGACTGTGTGTGTGTGACTGTGTGTGTGTGACTGTGTGTGTGTGACTGTGTGTGTGTGTGAGTGTGTCTGTGTGTGTGTGTGTGTGTGACTGTGTGTGTGTGACTGTGTGTGTGTGTGACTGTGTGTGTGTGTGTGTGACTGTGTGTGTGTGTGTGTGACTGTGTGTGTGTGTGACTGTGTGTGTGTGTGACTGTGTGTGTGTGTGACTGTGTGTGTGTGTGACTGTGTGTGTGTGTGTGACTGTGTGTGTGTGTGTGACTGTGTGTGTGTGACTGTGTGTGTGTGTGTGTGTCCTGCATGGTAAAATTATTATTTTATTTATAATGTATAATTTATAAATTATATAAAATACTGATTTAGAAATTATACCATATGGAAATCGAACCCATAACCCTTCATACACTAGTAGGGATTCTCTGGTGTGAGGTCATTGACTATTAAACTTAACTAAGCTGCAGAGAGGAGAGAGCTGCAGAGACACCGAGTTATAAAGGGGTTCCGCTGTATATACACAAAAAACAGGAATTTTGAATGCTTTGTAAAGTGGCATAATTATGTTTACTTCCATTCATTGCCCGTTTAATGCAAGATAAGATCTTGTTTGCCTTTGCAGCTACTGCATGACTTTGGCCGCTATTGCTAAGCCTGCTGTCTACAAGCACTCCTAAATCCTTCTCCATCAAGAATTCTCCCAATCTACCCCATTTAATTTTAAGTTGCCTGTTTATTCTTGCTTCCCAAATGCATAACCTTACATTTATCTGCATTAAATCTCATATGCCATTTACCTGCCCAAGTTTACAGTCTCTCCAAGTCCTTCTGAAGAGAAATTACATCCTGCTCGGATTCTACTACCTTACACGATTTAGTTTCATCAGCAAAGATGGAGACTTTGCTCTCGATGCCAACCTCAAGGTCATTAACAAACAAGTTAAAAAGCAAGGGTCCCAGTACCGGTCCCTGAGGTACTCCACTAGCCCAACGTGAAAAAGTTCCATTTATGACAACCCTCTCTTGTCTGTCCTCCAGCCAGTTTTGAATCCAGGTGCATATGTTTTTACTGTTTTTATTTTGTACACCAACCTTGTGTGGAACCTTCTCAAAAGCCTTTGCAAAATCTAAGTAGACCACATCAACTGCATTTCTGGTCTAAATTCCTACTTACCTCCTCAAAGAACAAATAAGGTTAATTTGGCATGATCTATTTTTCATAAATCCATCCTGACTATTACTAATAATTTTATTTTCCATTAGGTATTCCTGAATATTATACCATATTAAACCTTTAAGTAGTTTCCCCACTATTGAAGTTAGGCTTACAGGTCTATAATTCCCCGGTTGTGATCTAGCTCCCCTTTTAAATATAGGCACCACATCTGCTTTATGCCAATCTTGTGGTACTGAGCCTGTGGAAATTGAGTCCTTGAATATTAAATGTAATGGTTTAGCCATTACTAAACTTAACGCCTTGAGAACTCTTGGATGTATACTGTCATGGGAGAGGGGGTTTGGCCCGGTATTAAAGGGGTTACATCCCATTTGGACACCCCCGGCTCTCACCTGGGTGGCGAGGGTTTAACTAGAATGATGTCCAGTACTGTAGTTATGCCCCTGCTTCAGCACCAACTGTGTATCCCCCTGTGAATATGTATGGTTCCCATTCCAGTGTCTGCACCAACACATACACTGGGATCTATGCGAGAGGGAAAGGGTTAAAGTTAATTCTGTGTTTATGGCCCTTTATCCCTTTTCCCGCCTTTGCAGTTTCTCCATAGGTCGCCATTGGGGTTCAATACAATCCTATGGAGATTCGGGCGATTTGGGCCCGTTTCCGTAGAAGACCTGCAGGTGGCGCTCGAGAGGAGGAGCGGCGGTTCTCCATTGAAAGTCAATGGAGCCATCCATTTCAATGGGGATTCCTGGAAGCCGACCTCCGGAGACGACAAAACAGCAAGAGCGGAAACATTGTCACAAAAGAGCTTTGATCGCGCCATTGGCGTGGGAACAAGGGCCTCGGTCAAGTTCACGGCCAATTGGCGTGGGAACTTCTGTTCTAGGACACCTAGAGATAAAATTCTGCCCCTAGATGTTAGGAACCCCCTCACTTGACCCCAACAGAGTCCGACCAGTAATGGCGGAGAAATGCCGACGAGAAAGGGTCGCGCCGGCCAGGAGGGTCCTACCATTGACCGTAATGGCGGAGAAAGCCGCGTGGCTTTGAAACGGCCAAGTCCAAATGTGTATAAAGTGTAAACCTATATCTCCGGTTCTGCGAGTACCAGAGGGCTGGGATTTTGGTCGCATGTAGTCACTGCTCCGGCATGACAGCATGGCCATTTCCAGCCCTCTCCGATCAACCAGACGGAGTATGGATAAATGTGAAAATTGTGATTTCCCCATGGACTACAATGGTGAAGTTGCTCCATTGAAAGTCTATAGCGGCGGAGCCCATTGATTTCAATGGAAGAGTGAAATGCAGTGATTTATGTTAGCTTATAGCGGAGAATCCTGCATTAAAGTTAATAGGGGATTTTAACTTGTTTTTTGTATCTCCTGTTCTGGGGGTCGTGGAAGGCTGATATGTGGCCACTATGGCAAGGGTCCTCCGGCATGAGGATCTGGCAAATTTCAGCCTGCTCAGACCCACAGAACGGATTATTTTAATGTGTAGATATTAAAGAATATACTGTTTTGCAAGGCTGATATAAAAGCCCGGGAAATTTACTGGCTCTGCTTTATGTTAATGTTCAGGAGGGCGACCCTTTGTCTACAACAGCCCCCCTGATCAAAGACTTGACCACTCTGATTGTGTACAATAGGGCGGAGAAACGCAGAGCCTGAGTGGTCTGTAAGTGCCATAATTCACACTAACATACAAAAGGGTTTCCTGACCAGATACAAGGCTGGTAGACTTTTAGGCACCCAGTGTTAGGGTATGGGGCTGAAACTCCATATAAACGAGTGTAAGCCCTATACCCAGTGTCTTTTCGTGATGTCTTCATTTGAACCTGTATTGCTGAATGAATTGACAATCCTGTACCTGATTGCTTCATTGTCCAAACCCTAAGTGCTATTTCTTGTCTGTTATTTGTATCATCGTGTGTTCTCCTTTAAGGAATAAACAATATTTATTATATCTAAGCCGTGTTCAATTCAACCCAGATATTTTGTGTATATTATAACCTATCACTAGCTACCGTGACATATACCATCGGGGCCAAGTGCCCTATTTACTTTAATTTTTTCAAGCTGCCTATGCACTTCTTCCTCAGTTAACCAATCGTTCATTAATATGGAGGTTGTGGCTTCCTCCTGCGTCACTACTATTGAAATTGTTTCTTCCCTGGTAAACAGAGGCAAATAATTTTTTTAATACTGTTTTTCCTTTATCTCCAACAATCTGCCTGCCCATCTCACACTGAAAAGGGTCCTAAACTTTATTTCCTAATTTTTTTGTTATTAAGGTACTTAAAGAACTTTTTAAGGTTGTTCTTACTTTCTATTGTAATCCTTTTTTCATTGTCCATTTTTGCTAATTTGATTGCCCTTTTACAATTTGTAACATTCCTTATAAATTCTGATACGATGACTCCGTCCCTCCTGACTTAAAGAATCTAAATGCCTGCCTCTTCTTTTACATTTCCTCCCCTGGAGCTATACGAATATAAGTACAATACGATTTTAGACTGGTTAAGCTCTACTGCTCCCTGCCTGTAAGGGAGAACTGCAGGAAGCAGATCACATACAAGTATTATTTATTTTTTTACTTTATTTATGAAGTTCAAGCACAATGCAGGGAGACAGAAAAAAGGGAGCGAGATGTACAGGTGGTGACATTTTGGGAGTAGAGGCAAACAAGGAAATAAGAGTTGCACAACAAAGGAAGAAGTAAATGGAAGTACAACAGTTGAGTACCCAACAAAAATCACAAAAAGTAAGAGGACCCAACCTTTTGTAATGTTCAGCTTTGTGTGCAAGTCAAAACCATGTGATGGTGTCTCTCAGTTAGTCTGTGCATATTCATTACTTCCCAAGCTCTAATTCGCCATTCAGCAATTGTGGGAGAGGTACAGATGTACAGTAGCAAGACTCCACATCTTCGGTGTCGAGGCGGTCACGACACTGAAGGATTAGCACTGCGGGGTCCCATTGTGAAGCATGAACCCCCCGCTGCAATGATCGCGGAACACACTATCCTCAGCGCAGGGGACAGCACGTCTTGCATAGCTGCTAGTTGGAAAAAAGCTACATACATGTAGCAACACCTGGCTGCTACCAACAGATGCACAGCCAACCTGGAGGGAAACAAATATTTGAATTTGTGCCCCAGAAAAAGGGTCCAAGGGGACAACAGCCCCATTAGTTCTCTTCTGCTTTGACAAATGTGTTTACAAAAACCCTAGTCCCTGGGAAAAGTCACCAGATGTACCATAGATCCAATGCCTTCACATCCCCTCCAGCATAAAATGGAAGGCGAGATGAAAATAGCATGGAGTCGGGATAGTATGTGGTACCACCTACATAATATTTTAAAAGCATTTTCTTTAATAACCATAGATAACTAGGTCATATTGGCCACCTCCCACATGAAGCTTCCTTCCTCCTCCGTCAACTCCTGACCAAGCTTTGCCTTCCACATATGCATACATTAACATTTAGAAAAGGATAGTGGGGTTGAATCAAGGTTAAATCTGAACATGTGGACGAAATAAAACCCCTAATAGAGGCCGAGTTGGTCAGGATCCTTTAATTTAGGCATATTTCTACGGAAAGATTTGCTTAAGTCATAATTTATCTGAACAACTTGTTAAATTAAACTGCTATCCCTTAACAATAATGTAACTAATACAAAGACAATATAAAAAAAAAATTAATCTAGGAGACCAAATCTAGTCTTCCTCTAGTCAAAGATATACGCGTTCGTCTTAGAACCCTTCCGTCCGTTACCAAATGAGTAGCAAATTCCTGAATAAGGCCACATTTAAAGCACTAAACGAGATTTTAATTCCGGCCTCATCTAGATACAGAGTATAAGTATGCTCTTTCTTCCAATGAAAATGTTACTGGTTTTAAGAACAACTTTACATTGTTGGTCTAAATCAATATTTATAGCTGATAAACCCAATGCTTACTTCTAAAGCCCTCTCATCGTAATTAAAGAACATGTCCTATTTGTGAGTTGCAGGTCCAACACAAAAGCAACAGCTCAGGTATAACAACGCTCCATAGAGATCTGTTTATGTATATAATATTTTCTATTAAGATGGAGCTGTTTTGAAGTTTGACGTGTACAGACATGTTCAACACCGTTTTATTATAAATACCAAAAAAAAAAAAAAAAAAAGCAAAGCGCTCAGCTTTTAGTGTATTAAAATTAAAGGAATATGGAAGTATAAAACGCACATACAAAATATAAATAAAAATCAGGTTCATCATCTGTAGTCACAGGGGCACCAAGAACGGCTGTCACAAAGTCACTTCCACAGAGTGAGGCAGAGGCGTAGATGGCAACAGGACGCGTCGCGCCTGGATGTCTGTAATGCGCAGCACGCCATTCCACCACCACTAGTGCTCAGTCCTCATGCACCCGAACATGCAAGGATGCACAGCGATAACGTCTGTGCCAGCTGAACTAGGTAGCTCTGAAAGAGTCCCAGAGCAGATGATGGTGGGGAATATGCGCATCCAAAAAGCGACCAAGTCAAGTTGGGTAGCTCCCGTCGAGACAAGTATTCTCTGGATGAACTCAAGACTACCTGTCTCTCTTGCCAGGAGCTACACAACTCGATTTGGTCGCTTTTTGGATGCGCATATTCCCCACTACCATCGGGTCCGTGACGCTTGCTGGGCGACCTAGTCCAGCTGGCACTAATGTTATCGCTGTGCACCCTTGCCTGTTTGGGTGCGTGAGGACTGAGCCCCAGTGGTGGTGGAATGGCGTGCTGCACATTACAGACATCCAGGAAAGACGCGCCCTGTTGCCATCGACGCCTCCATTACAAGACAAGGGTAAAAAAAAAAACCTACTGGGAACAGACCCAGAGACTCCTTAGCACATTCGCAACTGTGCTGACAGAGGAGATACTGTCTTGAGCACAAAGGCTGTGCTGAGAACAAGACACCCGGACACCACTGACATGAAGGGCCACCTGCTTTCAGGTACTGCTTGAGACTTTGGGGTGATAGGCTGGTAAGGCACTTTTTCTCCCAGTCTTGCAGATAGGGACTGGGGAAGTAAGCCCTTACAAGGGAGAGGTGTTTTGTTTCTTTTGTATATATGTTTTGCCTTAAACTACTGTTTAAAGGGACAGGCTAAATAAAGCCATGTTTTAATTTCCCCAAAACAGTCTCCTTGTGTGTACGTCTGCACCTGCCTCTTACAGTGTGCTTTAGTGATCTTTTTCGTATCACTGTTTTATTATGTTACTTGTATATTAATTTGCAGGGTTGTTAAAGAAATTACATCATTTTTTTATTTATGAATAGCAACTAATATTTTATTGCACCCGTTTTGCTGTGAGAATTGATTGTGAAATGTAGCCATTTTTTTTTCTGTTTTGGAGAAATATTGTATTTATCCTTTTTGTTTTCTTTGCCCTTTATTTTGTTTTATTTTTATTTTTTTAATTGTGGCTTCTGTTTTGATTGAGAATTTCTAAACGTTGCCTGAACGTCAGCCCCGAGCCTTGTCTCCTCAGTTAAGTATGAGCCGACAACCATGCTCGAAGAGGGCATATTACATTTATAAAACATATTACATTTCCAGAACTGTTACAAAACACCACACATTATAAAAACAATATTTACATTCATAAAGGTGGCGTTACATGGTCAAGTGGTTTTTCATTGCTGAAGATCAAGGTTGAGCTGCTAAGCAGTACAGAAACTTTAAGAGCCACTAGCCCAGTGTTTAAAATAACTCCTCGTAATCTTATATGCAATTAAGCCCTAAACATTCACTTAAAAACAGTCACTTCTATAGGCAAGCTCCAAAACTGCTTCATGCCATTTTCTTCATCACAAGCAAAGCACGATATCATGAAATCAGTCAAAATGCCTTAAGTAGAACATCTTTGCTGCAGTATTTAATTTTGATAAGCGTGGGGATTTATCAAAACATTCTGCTTCAATAAACCATTTTTCATATCAAGAAAATCAAACCAATGGAAAATTTATGACAGCTTATTTTAGCAATAATAAAGAGGGCCATTTAATAGTGTCAGATAAAAGATTTATACAGCAACATCCACAAGAGAATTAGAACTTCTTTGTATGAAAATACAGGTATGTGTCCTGCCATTTCATATGTAGGCTTCAGTCAATATTATGCTTTCAAGTCACACTGTTTAATTCCACTGCACATACTAAACTATACAAACCCTTCTAACTAGAGCACAAACTTAATTGTTAATATTTTTTTTAATATGTTACTAGTAAAAGTTCAGTTGCTATTTTGACCAAGCGCCTAGCACTGTTTTATTTAAATCTAATGATAAACTTTAATAGTGTAAAAACAAAAATATGCTCTTTATTCATTAAACAGTGCTATTTATATTGTGCTTTATGTATTGTAAGTTTCTTGAATGGTGCTGCTTGGGGTTGCTATAGTTTAGTAAATATCATAGCGATCTGTAGATGGGGAAGGGAAATTATACAACTAAAAGAGATGGTGTAAACAAAATGTGTCATCTCACTTACTCTTTCATATTTGACTGATTTGGTTTAGTTGCCAGTGTTTCTGCTCTCACTAGGGAAGTCAAAACAGCCAGCAGGCAGTCTTAGGCCACACTTATAGTCCTTGCGACCATACCGTCGCGCCGCTCCTACTATAAGCGCACGCTACGGATTCAATACATTTGTTTTGACGCAAGTTGCATCGCCAGGACTATAAGTGCGGCCTTAAGCTACGGCCCCAGTGCCTGCGCTGCACATGCAGCCGAGTCCCCCGGTCTACAGTGAGCTGCAGGGGGAAAGACACTGGGGTCGCGACCGAGACGTCACCTGGCAGGTTCGCCCTCATTGGCTGAACCGCCGGGGGCGTTGCCTAGCACTCCGTTGCGAGTCCTGATCGCAATTTTCTTTGAGAGCAGGAGTTTGTCGGCGCGGCGCAGCGGGGCGGCCCCCCCTAGCAGTGGCCCCGGCCCCATTGTGGGGAAGCTCATGTCCCTGCAGCGTCTGCCACAGCGGGCGCTGCAGTAGCCAGCGGGGACCTGGCCTTATGGACCAATAGGAAGCTACCTTCTTTATGCACAATGCTTTGCAGTGGGCAATGTATACAAATCTATAGTTTGTGCCATAAGCAATAATAACTACAACTACACCCAACTTCCGCCTCATTATTTGGGTTCAAGCATTGTCTCTGTGCTGTAAACAAAGAAATGAATTAAAAAATAATAAATAAAACAAAGTACAGTCCCTTAATTGCACAGACTTGACAACCAACTACTGCTCCATAGCAGTTTCTCACACAACTCAGATCTGGAACTAGATCGGATATTTTCTCTAAATAAGTAGGAGCTTTGAGGACTAAAATGTATATGTATTAATATAAAAGTATAGCATATTAAGTTCCAGCAGTGATAAAGATATCCTGCCCAGGTGATATAATGTCTCATTTTGCAAGCTATATTAAAGTAACAAGGTGAAACATTGGTCCATGAGATCATGTGATACTGTACACACAATCATTCAACTGATGGTAAGAGGTGTAACATTTAAAAAAATAACAAAAAAACAGGCTCTTCAATCTTAACACAACCTAACAGCACAACTTTAATTACACTTATTAACTATTAAAATCTTACGTTTTTGGAATCTGAGAATGGATTATATTCTTCTAATCCGGGTGGTGTGTTTCTCGTCACCTGTGTAACTGAAGGATCCTGAAAAGGAAGACAGGAGGAGGATGATAAGTACAGAGCACCAGTTGGGCATCTAATTTTGCCAACATGTGTTAACCCTCTAAAGCAAAGAAAAAGGAAATCACTCATGCTTGTACTCAACAGGAGAATGAGATTACGTTTTTGAAACGCTTTCTAAAATAGAGAAAGTTTACAGAGCTTGTAGTAGAGGAGTGGCCAACTCCAGTCCTTAACAGCCACCAACATGTGAGGTTTAAAGGACATCCCTGCTTCAGCACAGGTAGCTCAAATCAGTGGCTCAGTCATTACGACTGCGCCACCGGTGCTGAGGCAGATATATCCTGAAAACCTGACTGTTGGTGATTCTTAAGGACCGAGTTGGCCACCCCTGATGTAGTGAATACGCAGATTAGATATCTCATGAAAGTCAGTGTAAGGATGTATTCCAACATAGGATCAAAATCAATCACAGGCTATGCTGTAACCCCGAATTTGAACATTTTGATTCTTCTTCATTTACAAAGGGGATGGCTCGACCTGGTTTACTTTACTCCACTACCCCCTCCCCCCAAAGAAAGCATGCCTCTTGTTACAAATCCATGTAGGAAAGGGAACTAGAATTAAGACAGATAAGGGAGGGAAAAAAAACAAATCATAAACCTTGGGCAATGATTACAGATATTTCAGAGATATTTTTAAGAAAAATAAAAATCACCTGGTTTAAACCTAATAAACAGATCACTCGCTGTTTTTGTTCAGTATGGTCCTAGGAGTGACTGCTCCTTTAAGTGTAAGCCCCTATTCTTTACAACAGGGATCTCACGAGCTGTAACAAGTATGGGATGATGGGAAACATGAAAGAAACTGGATTAAACATAAAAAGCAAAGCAGGGTTTGATTCAGGGTTTTAGAAGCAAGCTTTAATATTGCTATTATTTTTGTACGTCATATACCAGACAAGCCACGGGATGTTGTCAGATTGCCGGTCAGACTGCATTCATTTGCAGTTTTTGCATGTCATTCCTTTGGATAAACTCAATAAATAGGTGGCACAGGAGTCCAAAGGATGAACTTTTTAACTCAGTTGTCTTTACCCTCTTTTTAGTAACATGTAAAAGAGTAAAACACCAGTCATTCATTTTGTCGGACAATAAGCATGGGCATCTTATCTTACAACATCCTTTACTTGACCGCCTTTAAACTTTGGAAAGTAATGGGTTAGATGGGTTAGACAGCCTCGCCTGAAGGTTAAGGCTACTCTTACACTAAGGGCTACGGCAATGCGACCGTATGACGGCAGCCGTCGCAATAGCGGTTCATGCACTCTGGTGCAGGAGACCAGAGGGCGTGGCCGTGAGTGGTTCGTTCTCATTGGCTGAACCGCTCACATGCTGCCGACGCTACGCGGCGATCGCCGAAAAAGTAAAAATCCTACGACTACCAGCGATTGCTCCGTTGCGCCACCGCGGTCGCGCCCACTATGGGCATCCGCAACGGACTGCATGTACTTGCTATGGTAACTGGTTAGTTGCCAGTACTATAAGCGCAGCCTAATTTGCTCTGCACTACATCTGAGAATGCTTCAGGAGGGGCAATGGTGCCATATGCCTAAAGGTGGAAAACACGCCTAACTTTCTACTCAAATAGTGCCTGTGTAAAGCAGACTTTGGGAGAAATTACGCTAAATTACACCCGCAAATTCAATATGCTTACGGCTCCTTAACTCCTCTAGCAAAGTAAATATGTATAGATCCAATGCCCCATGCCACCAATAAACTTTCTACCCATTTGACATCTTACATTGATTCACCAAGGGCAGGCAAGCAAAACTCCAGTCCTCGAGGGCCGCAAACAGGCCAGGTTTTCAGGATATCCCTACTGCAGCACAGCTGGCTCAATTAGTGGCTCAGTATGACTCGAGGACTTGAATTGTGCCGGCCTGACCAAGGGAAATTTAAAAAAAAAAAAAAAAATGTAAGAGGCAAATCCAAGTGACAGGTGACTGCATTTTCCAGGCGAGCCAAACTTCAAACAAAGGAATGAACCAAACTCCAAAGAACTAACTCACCCTGAAACTTAGACACTACAAAGTTGTGCAATTACGGTCCCTTTAATTCCTAATTTTTAACACACAAGTTGGGTTAATACGAGACAAATGCAGCATTTTAGTACAGTTATGAGTCTTACATTACAACTACCCCTGCCTTCCGCAGCACAAACTACTATCTCTTTAGAAATAATGTGATACTTATGTAACAGCTAGCCAGTATGAGAGTCAAAAGCAGACATTTTTTTTTGTTATATCAATTTCCCTAAAGAATTTACATTTACATGTATACGTAATACAGAACAGGAAAAAATATCAAGGCAAAAAGAAAATCCTTGTTAATCGGCTGGTGCAGCAATCACTATATAAAGGTATTATTACTGGCTGCTTTGAGGAAAAGCAGTGTTTACTCACATATACTACAGCCAAAACATCTCACAGAAGTGGCAACACGCACATGCCCTTTTGATATATTTCTAGAAGTCATCTATTCATTTGAAGTTGCTGAACTTCAACAAATATACTGGAACCTCTTACTATGTGGGGGAAAAGTCACAAAAAAAGAATGATGACAAAATGCTTTAATATAGAGTTATGCATTTAAAACTTAGGCCTAAATGTGCTGAGCCAGTGGTGTGTGACACTGCCTGCGGGGGCATCAAATGACACCGCGGGGGCATCAAATGACACCGCGAGGTCATGTGACGTCGACGCCGGAGCCAAGGTAAGTGGGGGTGCGGGGGTGAAATGACTGCCGGTAGGGGGGCGCAGGGTAAAAGGTTTGCGCTCACCTGTGCTAAGCACAGAGACAGCTTATGGCAACAGAAGCAACCTGAATCAGCAGCTCATGAATTCCTATGAGAAAACAGAACATGAAAGTAGCCCCGAGATACTCTAGGTCTGCATCCAACATCCTAAAACTGATGTTACTAAGTGAAAGGAGAGCTTTCCTCAAAGGCAGCCATTTCTGTATTTATCGTTCTCTGGATAGAGAGGATAAAGAGCATGGTAAACGGTAAGTGGGGTCTGTGGCTATAATTGTACTGCATTGCTTTGCAATGTGTTGCAGCCCACCGGCAGCAAACAGGTGTATACCATCTATTTCTTTGGGTAAATGCTTTGTTGTAATACATTCAAGTTGCAGTTGAGCGCAATATTTGTTTTGTATTGCACCATGCTTTTTTTTAATGAAAGGCAACATGAAACACTAGATCAAAAAAAGAATTATTGTTTAGATATATTTATTGTTTAGACATCAATTCATATTTAGTTGCTTAGGATCCAGACACCCTTTTCCCTAGAAAAGGACTGTATAGGACTGTTTTGCTTTGATCACAAAGCATTTTTCCAATGCTTACAGCTGCACAGCTAGTAGGGCACAGACTGACATTTACAATTGTCTATATTCACCAACAACCATCCTACTGGTAAGAACAGATATTTTACTGATTAAAAAGCTACGCTTTTAGAAGCAATATACATTTGGAGAGTGTTCTCTTATTACCAGTACTCTAGCGGAAAAACTGGAAGAACAGGAGCTATTAAGTCACACTTTAATTGTGTACACAGTAATTTAATCCATTACAATATTACCCACCATCTCTGTACACAAGAGTATCAAGTGAATGCACAGGTATAAAGAAGAAACTTAACTAAATGTTATCTGATGGCACACAAGGAGTTTAAAATGTATTAAAACAGTCAACAATCACCAAATGCAGTTCATTTTTTGACACCTGTGCTTCAAAAGATTGTGTAAGAGCATGAAGAATAAGGGTTTTACAAAATAAAACATGCAATTGTTCATAGCTTTGCATACCACGGGTTGGTGGGCTCCAGCAAAGGGTTTAGTTCCATCTCTCTGAATGACAGCAGTTTAAGTAACCGACAGCCTTTTCCCCTGTATTTATGTAGTTCTCTCTCTGTGCAGCCTGTCTGAGCGACTTTGCACACTTTTAGCTGACCTATTACTTACAATCAGATTTATACCAGATGACAATAAATAATCCGATACCATCACGTGCTGCAAGGTAATAACTTCAATTCAGGGACACATCTAACGGGATGAACTGCAGGGACCATCAGCTGACAATGGGTCAGTCACAGCAACATTGGGGATACGAACATTACACAGAAAGCCCCTCCTAATTGTCAACATGATGTAGCCCTGTTCTCAAAGCATAAAAATAGTTATTCATATTTTTTGTTTAGCTTCTGTGGTTTATATGGTAATCCCTGGTGACCACTTTAATTTAGCATTGCTTTACAGGGCTCTGTATCTCAGGAAGTTACAGTGTGCTGCTTCTTTAAACTCTTTGCTGCCAGATTAGTTTACAGTGCACCCCAGAATACATACTTAAAAAGAAAAAAAAAAAAAAACACACTGCACTTTATGCCAGGTATACAGGAAGAAGACTGCAGTAAGGAAAGTGCTGGTACAGGTAGCCCTCGCTATCCAACGTTTCACTTTACAACGAATGGCATATCCAACGCTTTACAATGCAACCCTATGGGCTGGTTTTTAATGCCGGAATGCGTTATCCAACGCTCACCACCACTAACATGGGACTCCCGTTACAACTGTTTCACTATCCAAGAGTACTTCCAGAACGGATTCCGCGGGATAACCGTGGACTGCCTGTATAATCTGCTGTGCAATAGTAATCTTATTTGACTACACTGAAGAGAAGATGGTACCTTTGGGAACAAAACTAGCAACTGTCAATTCTAGTTGACTATGGTACTATAAACAAAGCCAAGGAAGAAAATTAAACAGTACAGCAGATTGATTAGTTCAGATGTTATATTATGCATAGGTACATTTGTAAGTATAATAATGTAAAGGCTAAACTTTAGTAACAGTTTGTGAGATTTTTAGATTTGCTTCAGTCTCATTTTAACCCTGTATATGCAGGATATTTTTGGGGGTGGGGTGCTGTACATACGGAAATGTATGTATATTACTGATTTTAACACGTAAAAATGTATACTCAAATGGGGGAGGGGAGCAGTAGCCCCCCACTTGTTCCCTACTTCCAGCCAATTTGCACATAGGCAGTGAGACTTAACCCTTACACCTATACCCTGAGGGCTAACCCCTCCGTCTTTGCTATTAGTGCCTCCTGTAGGATGTACCCTGCAATGTACTGCAGGTTCCTCCGAGAGAAAGAGTTAAAAGGACTAATGTGATCTAATTGCAGGGATGGGTTTCTTAAGGAAAGAAATAATTGTAAGTATTTTATATAGTTTTTCAAAGTAACCGCTGTGGGAAGGGAGCCGAGTGCTGAAAGGGTTTGTACTCTTAAGCTGTAGAAATTGTTTGGTGCAATAAATGTTCAAGCAACAAGAGCAATATTACTGCAGATATAAACCAAGACATTGTGTACACGCCTCTATAATATTAAACATGGTTTGTTGGTATTTCTCCAAAATGTAGTACAAACTGCAATCCAAATGCGAAAAAAATAAATGTCATTAAAATTAGTAAAGTGAATATGAACTGGTACAAATCCTTAATTCGATTGTAGCCCTACAAAAGACTGCGATGGGAGTCTGCATTCTAATTCCTGGGGATGTTCCCACTCCACAAAATATCCAGACTAACAGATCGCTTCCCCTCACACCCCCCCCCCCCTTTCTTCCTTCTCTCTGTACCTACCAAAAGTTGTTGCCATCAAGACAGATGAATAAACGAAAAGAAAAAAAACTAGTAGATACCACAAAGGGATTCCCTGAGACAGATACCTCTCCCCTCCCAATACTATGGGGTTTATTTTTAAAGTGTGCTAGTGATCATTAAAGCCAACGGGATGTTCCATGTATTTTCCGTGTTTGAACGGCTCTAGAAGAGCCTCTCCCACTTCAATAAAGCAACTGTTCTATTATGTAGCAATATTGTTACATTTTGGCAGATTTTACATTAGGCAACACATTAGGATCATGTATTTCCTCCAACATTAACAGCTTTATTAACACACACACACACACACACACACACACACACACTATCCTTAGAACAACCAGAAGATAAACAATAAGACATAAAAGGGGATTCAAATAAAAATAGGTGGTTTACACTTGTAACAGATTTTTTTTCTATGAAAATATCCATCACCAATAGCTAATCCAATAAACTGTTAGTTCTCTTCAGTCCTATGCTCCCTTTCCAAAACATGTCATTAATAATGGGTGAGGTTGGGTCTTGGTGTAACATGAGAGGTTATGGAAGCAGGAGTAAGTGACACCATATAGCAAAATGTGGCAGCTCCCACAGGTGCCCACTGGTAAACTACCTGCTCCTACCCCTCTCTCTGCATAGTACTGACAAGTACATCCAGGGAATACAAATCTTGTATAAAAACACTTTTAAAACAGGAGACCTCACAAAATAATTAATGTATAGAAAATGTTTTAACATAACACACAACAGCATGTAACCTGATCAGCCAACCATTAAAAAAGGTTGAACATCAATGTGCTAATTATTAATAATAATTTAAGAACATATTCTTAATACTATATATTATACACAAAGATTCAAGCCACTGACATTTCACAAGTACTTTTCGTGTGTGTGTGTGTGTGTGTGTGTGTGTGTGTGTGTGTGTGTGTGTGTGTGTGTGTATATATATATACATACACACACTTGAGAAGTGTTTGTGAAATGTTAGTGGCTTGAATCTTTGTGTATAATATATATATATATATATATATATATATATATATATACACACACACACACACATACGTGTTGTATATGTGTCTGTAGCTATATACATTCAGTATCTGTACATTCAATACAATTCACATACACACAGGAAGGCTATTGACATATTATATATAATCACACGCACAGCGCTCACCTTGAAGGGATTATTCAAATCCGGGTCCGCGAACGGATTGCTGTCGAAATCGGACATGACGGTGTGTCACGGGCAGCTCCTTCCCCCGGCTCCCCCCGGGCACCGACCCGCAGGAACCGTTAACCCCAGCCGCAAAATGGCAGCTCCGGAAGTGACATCCCCTACCTACCCCAGGCTACACCATACGTCAGCAGCCCAGCGAGCCAACCGCTACCTGCCTGCCCTGCTGGAACGCACGCGGCGAACAGCTGATCCATGCACGCGTGACGTCAGCGCGCCGAGGCCAGAAAGAGAATGCAATAATGTAGTGTGGCCTGGAATGCCTGGCTTCATGTGCAGTTATCTCCAGTGCACAGAGCAGCTGCAATACTGCCTACTAGAACTGTTACTTGTGATAAGGGACATGCAAATGCATTCTCACACAAATAGCAACGTTGTGTTTGTTTTATTACTGTGTAGAAATGATTGTTCTTTCTTTTTGTGGATTGTGCACTATTGGTGCAAGTTGTGTTGACCTTTTTTAGCGAAACAGCATACAAGCAGGTATGCTGAACAGAGTGGTGACTAGCAAGAATGCATGGTGCAGTAGATTAATCGTGCTCTGTCTCATTGGGGGTTATTAATTGAACTGCTGATTGGGTACTACTTACATCTCAGCCCTAATTTCTCGTTATGCACCATCCAGACTCTTGCGTTCTTCTCAAGGATGTCTTCTTTCTACCCCCTTTGTATCTAAAGACCTCTCCCACCTTAAACCTTTCTCACTTTCTGCCCCACACCTCTGGAATGCCCTTCCCCTCAGTACCCGACTAGCACCCTCTCTATCCACCTTTAAGACCCACCTTAAGACACACTTCCTTAAGAAGCATATGAATAGCACTGTGGATATTCTGAACACGATACATAAAGCTTGGCCCCCTGCAGACGCACTTACCAGAACTCCCTCCTACTGTCTCTGTACGTTCTACCTACCAATTAGACTGTAAGCTCCTCGGGGCAGGGACTCCTCTTCCGAAATGTTACTTTTATGTCTAAAGCACTTATTCCCATGATCTGTTATTTATATTATCTGTTATTTATTTGATTACCCCATGTATTACTACTGTGAAGCGCTATGTACATTAATGGCGCTATATAAATAAAGACATACAATACAATACATTCTGATGGAAACACCTATTAGTTTGAATGGGCGTTTCTGTGCAGTAATGCCCTGAGCTGAACCAGTGGCTCAGTGAGTAAAGGCATTGACTTTGATAGCAATGATACTGATTTTGAAGCTGGGGAGCTTGGTTCAAATCCCAGTGTCTGCTTCCTGTGACTTTAGGCAAGTCACTCATGCACCAAAAACATACTTGACACCTGGGCAGAGACCATGTCAGTAACAATTTTATGTGCTGCTTATAGTGCACTATACTGTAATTGTTAAGTGCTTTGAGTCCCATTGAGAGAAAAGCACTACATGAAATAAAGTTATGGATATAAGGTAATCAAACCAGTTTAATGAATAACCTCCCATGTGAAGTGCTGCAAGTCATAGAGCCTTGAACGGTACGTTCGGTAGAAAAAAAGTATAATTTTCCACACAAAAAAATAAATGTTAAATAAACACAAAATATTTCACTTTCGGCAATGACGTGTGATGGGATGCAGTGAATGGAATCGTTCTGCATTAAGGTGCCTTATTGCTTTATAACATGTAGTTCAATGTTCTAGTAGCTGCATTAGTCCTGTGACAATGTTGTGGGTTGTGAGACCGTTTTAAGTGACTAGCATGGGAGTTCTTCTTAGATGAAATGATAGTGTACAGAGGTTTCCAAACCGCTCAAACTTCCTCTTACAGTCTACTGACTGAAATAATGAAAAATTGTTGTATAAATATTTAAATAAAAGTAGAATATTCCTTTGATAAAGGTGTAAAAGAATAAAGGATAAATGCATTATAGAACGGACAAATCTAAATACCAGTCAGCAACTACAGTATTTGGAAACTAAAGCACTAGCTCCATTTACTCACTCCAGATAACACACTTGCCATAGGTGTTACCAGTACTTGCTTACAGATTGGGCACTCAATAAAGCCACTGGTACACAACTGCGTATCGTTCAAACAGTAGGCAAAAGTGCTACATGAGGGCACTCATGGTATTGTGTACCCAGCTGCTCGGGTACACTGCTGAACAAGTTAAATGTTGGTAGAGAAAATAGGCACTCACAGGTTTTGCAAAATAACAAAATGTATTTACTCAATGAACAGGAATAGGTGGCAGGGAAAGCAACCTCTTGAATAGGCTACAGCACATGGCATCCAGGAGTCGTAAAGCTGCAATTAATTCTGGATTGCAGCTTTCCCAGGCAAGACAGTGATTGACAGTTACATTCTCCAGCTGCCAATCACAGATGAGTATGGGAATGTCACATCCTAGATTTCAACAGGACATTGCACTCTTTAGTTTCTGTGAAGTAAGTCCTGATAGCTGCAGACTGTGACAGACTCACCTCAAGCAGCCTCTTTGAGTGACAGGTGTGGAGGTGAACTGGGTCTGGTGCAGCCAATCAGGGTGCAGACCTTGTGCCCTCCCCCTCTGTACTGGAGAGGATGCATGTCAAATTACAGTCAGTCTGAGTCCCTCCCGGCTGGGAGTGAGACGTGTTCTCAGCCCCTTAGGTGGTTGAGGTGAATAGATCTACCAGATTGCAAAGGCCTCATTTGAGAGAAGGCCAGGCACCATCCAGAGGCCTGGGATCCTGTGCTGATAAATGTATTCTCTGTAATAACACCTGCAGTGGATGCAATAAAGGATCTTGTTTTATATATCCCTGCCTAAGTTACAGTCTATTTGGTAGGGGTATGAAGTATGACTTTCACAGTAGGGACTGTCTCCAGCACACCTGGAGCCCACAGTGAATGGAGGCGTTGCACCAGACATGAGAAGAACCAAGACTCTAGTCCTGGACTCTGAAGAAGTTATTGGCGGCCCTGCTCAGCTGTACCTCAAACACCATATAATAATAATAATAATAGTTTGTTCTTGTATAGCACTGATAGTTTTACGTAGCGCTTTACAGAGACCTTTTGCAGAGACAGTCCCTGCCCTGTACAGCTTACTATCTATGTTTTTGGTACCTGAGGCACAGGGAGATAAGGTGACTTGCCCAAGGTCACAAGGAGCCGACACCAGGAATTGAACCAGATGCCAGTCAGTGTCTTTAGTCACTGAGCCACTCCTCCCATAATAATAATATATAACCAAGGTCTTCAACTTCCAGCGCGAAGGACCTTCATTTGGCTCGCAGACCAAGGCTCCCACTTCCTACCCACAGGGAGGGCGCGCAGCTGACACTACAACACTACAGCTTCATGTTAAGTAGGTCCAACGAATGAAAAGCAGCACCAACAGGCTATAATTCAATTAAGGTCCGAACACTCGTGGTACAAAACACTGGCAGAGACATATATTAACTACTTGACGAGAATCTATACCAATGAGAGCCTGCGAGAACGAGACATAGGCTGCGGCCCCAGTGCGCACCGTGCGCGCACGACGGAATGCCTGGTGGCGCTCGTTCCCATCAGCAGCGCGACCGGTTGAACTCCAGGCAGTGCACGACGGGAAGGCGTGGTGGGGATGTGGCGTGGGCGTGGCAATAACGGCACGCGGCTGGTTCGCCCTCATTGGCTGAATCGCCGCCGTGATGTTGCCAGCCCTTCGTCGCCATAGTAAATAGTAAATGCGGTCGCGCATCGCGCATTGTGCAGGGCGCGCAGGCAGCTACTGGGGCCAGGCCCATAAAGGGCTGTACCTGGTGTGTGTCTCGCACGGCCGTCGCACGCCACGCCGTGGCTACTGGGGACCTAGCCTTACAGAATACTATCAATATGACAAGTGACGGCTGTGTGCAGACCGCTATTATTAAAGCTGAAAGTAGGAGAAAGGACCTCTTGCTGTAGACTGCAGCGCTCCAGCGCATCCAGGCATTCAACAAGGTCAGCGCGATCTAATGTATCAAGCACAGGCACTACCAAGGCACGAGCTACCGCAGAGGCAGCACACGCAAGGGCTGCATACAATCTGAGCCACCTGTTAATTTTATTATTTTAAGATACACACTACAATTATAATTTTAGCAGGTGTAGACCTATATTATTTCAATATTATTAAATGCTACGTTTTAAACAGCCCCGGTGTGCACCCTACGTGTGCTTGTTTTGGAGGACAACTGGCTTCACCAGTTTTTCCTCTATTTTGATAATCATTATTATTTTGATGATCATTATTCAATTAATTCATTTAAACTGGTCAGCAGTGTGATAAATTGTGTTCAGAGAGAGGCAGCCATGAAATTGGAGAGAGCACATATCGAAGAGGAGGAGCAGAAGGATGCTGCTGCATCCACCGCTGCTGCCGCTACCGCCGCCGCAGAAGCCACCACTGCTACCGCTGCAGACACTGCTGCTGATGCCGCTGCCTGCAAGCGTAGGAAGGCCGAGTTGGAAGTAAACTTAGAGGCCTTACGTGGATAAAGGGAAGCTGCCACCGCCGCAGCCCAAGCCGAGGTCCTAGAAGTAGCCGCAAGACAATATAGCGGGGAGCAACCGTACAATCGGGTAGATTAAGAGGATACAGCCCAACGCACTAGAGACTATGTAATGAGCCAAGACAGTGTGAACACCAGTTCGCCATCTCTACCTGATGAGGAGTATGAACACATAAAGAGAAAGAATCCCTGTGAACAAGCACTCTTCCTCCAATGAAATAAAATAATAAATTGTTTATTGTAGAAAGGAAAAACAAAAAAGTTAAAACCTATTAGATGCGAGACTTCTGGGGTGGGACGAAACGTACGTCGGGTACTGATGACGCTGTGTCTCTGACGTTAGATCTACAGATCACTACCACGTCACTATAAGCAGTGACATATATATACCATATACTGTGATTCACATTCCCTCCTTAGGGTTAGGTATTTAAGAGTGTACAACATTCTGACCTGTGGTAGTTACCAATGTCTGCCCCTGGTCTATAGTAGACAGGAACACTAATCAGTGCCATTTACACGTGGCACTTGTATCTCTGTACCATTTACATTTGGCACAGGATAGCTAGTATCTCTCGCATCTAATAGATTTTAACTTTTTTGTTTTTCCTTTCTACAATAAACAATTTATTATTTTATTTAATTGGAGGAAGAGTGCTTGTTCACAGGGATTCTTTCTCTTTATGTGTTAATTTCCCCTTAGTCCCTAGCATCCCTCCCCTCACACTATGTGTGGTTTGGCATCACATTAGGCTGTGCGGTCTTCATCTCTCCTTTTCTCAGTAATGAGGAGGATATCACAGATGCCAAAGCTATGGAGAATCCACATAAATGTCTTGAAAATCCGCCATGGAGACTGTAAGAGGACATGTGCAGAGGTATGCAATGGAGACTGTTTTAAGTTGAAATTAAATTAGACTTTTATTGCGCCCGTTTCTTTAACACAAGAAAATCATCCAAACGTATGAAAATAAGGGGTCAAACAAAGCTTCTGTTCCACTTGGGAGTATTTCTAGTTAAACCTATGCAGTCAACAACTCCCTTTAGATTAGCATGTCTCCCAGCCCCAAACATATATCTTGATATATATATATCTTGTCTCCCAGCCCCAAACATATATCTGCTCAATTTGCAGATATACAAAAAGTCTTAGAAAGGAAAGTCTTACCTGTTTCTTGTAGGGGAAGGCTTCTTTGTTCTTCTGGTGTCCACACCTTTGGGCGATAAGGCAATGTCAGGATCCATGTTTAGAAGTACTTTCCCCTGTGTCTTCCTGGCAGCGTGCGGTCTAGTCCCTCTGCAGCTCAAGACACCTGTTCCTATGGTCAGTCCCACAATTTGTGAGACTCAGGAAAAATCTCACTTCCTGTCTCAAAGGCAGGCTTTTCTAACAAACCTAATCAGCCAGGTGGTGTTGGTTAATTGATTACCAGCAGTTAACCACCACACTGCTGGATTAGAGGCACATTTCCTGAACAGGGATAAATCACCTGTTACAGAGACCTATTATTTCAGGGATTAATTCCCTTTCCCAAAATTTATCGGAATATATAGATGTATATCTCCAAAAGTATGTGGTTACACTGCCTTCCTATATATGTGACACCACACAGGTGGTCAATTTATTAGACCAAATGGAATGGCAGAGCGACTACTACTTTGTAACCTGTGATATAACAGCACTTGATACAAGTATCAATCACACACAGGGTTTAGAGGCTGTAGAGGAATTTCTATAAAAAAGGATAGTGAAATGGCAGCGGCTTTTATTATTAAGAGTATTTAATATATTCTCACCAATAATTATTTTAGGTTTAGTGACCGCTATTATTTACAGGTCTGTGGTACGGCCATGGAGACCAAGTTCATGCTGAGCTACACAAACCTTTTCATGTGCCTACGGGAGGAGAGGCATGTGTGGGTTGGCGGTGTGCTCGGTGCGGCCTTGGTCCTCTGGTACAGATTTATAGATGATATTATATTTGTCTGGAAAGGAGAGTAGTCTGCAGCTTTGGAGTTTATTGAGCAGTTGAATTGTAATCAGACGAATCTCAGGTTCACTCATAATATGAGTAAACAGGAGATTCAATTTTTAGATTGAAGTCTTTTTATAAACGAAGGAAAAGTGAACTGCAAAACACATTTTAAGTCTGTTGACTGCAATACGTACATTCACAGAAAGAGCTGTCATTTAAACAAATGGTTGGACAATATTCCTAAGGGACAGATAAGGAGGATCAGGAGAAATTGCACCTATGATCAAACCTATCAGGAACAGTCAACCATTTTGAGAAGGAGATTCCTAGAGAAAGAATATGATTCTAAGACATTAAATAATGTAATACAGGAGGTAACAAAAATTGAAAGAAAAGGTTTATTACAGCCCCAAATAGTTGTTAAAGAGAGGGATATCCAAAAATGTTATACCTTTTATTACTCAATATAACAACGAATCAAACAATATTTGGAAAATTATCGAAAAACATTGGCCTATTTTAAAACAAGATCAGATTCTCAAAGCATTTTTACCGGATAAACCACAAATTCTTTTCACCAAGGCCCCAAATTTGAAGGCTAGATTGTCTCCAAGTGCCTTCAGAAAAAAAGTCAAAAGTCATCCATTCAAGTGAACAAAATTAAAGGGGCACATGGTTGGAAAGCATTCCCAAAGAATTTTACACATGTGTAGAATGTGTGGCTTGTAAATTTGGCATCAACAAATGCAAAAACTTCACTTCAAAACAAACAGGTGAGGCTGTTGTAATTTCAAGTTTAATTAACTGCAACGCTGATTTCGTAGTGTAATTTCTAGAATGTCCATTCGGCCTTCAATATGTGTGCCGCACAACAAGAAAACTGAAAATCAGGATTTTAGAACATGGGAGGAATATCAAAAAGGGTTTGGAAACACACATTACATTTCATTACATTTTAAGAACAGTCATGAATCAGATCCAGGAGGTCTTAGGTTTATTGGAATAGACCACATCCCGAGACATTGGCGGCAGAGGGGTAGGGGGGAGGCTTAAAACTTTAAGACCCCTAGGACTGAATGTGGACTTTGATCTTAATGCCTTCCTCACATGATATTTTAAATATCCCTTTTTAAATACACCTCTGATAATGTTATACTTACATTTACATCTATTTTTAAAACATTTTTAAAAGTTTTTTATAAAGGATTTTTTTAACATAACTGTTTTAACTAATATAATTTATTTAAATCTCATGGTTCAATATTAATATTATTACTTTAAAATGCATTTCTGGCCTTTGTGCTTTACATTTTGCACCTTTTGCAACTTTTGCACTTTTTGCATCAGTTGCATTTTTGAGGTTTTTTTTCCCCATATATATATTGCTCTCCTATATATTATTGTATTTCCTATATCAATATTGCATATACAGCTCAACCCCGTTATAGCGCAATCCGTTACAACGCGGTCTGAGGGTGGCTCTCACAAACACACACACACACTTATCTTGGTTATTAACAGCATTCAAATGCAAAGACACAAGACAAGCAATGTGAAGAGGAGACAGTATTTTGGCTAATTTGGACTTCAGGGAGCTCTGCAGAAACACTGGCTGATTTTCAAAAGGCACAAACTCGTCTCATTTTATAATGTACAGACAGTGACACTTTTCATATAATTGTAATGTAAGGGATAATATAAAAGATGGCAAATAAGCACTTTTATACCAATAATCACTTTTATACCAATAATCACTTTTATACCAATAAGCACTGCTCTATACTGTCAAAATACTCGCAATGCATTTATTTGTGACAAAGTTTGGGGACTTTAAAAAGGCACAATAATTTACAAAGGAAAATAATGTACTTTTAAAAAGAACATGTAGAATACACACACACACACACACACACACACACACACACACACACACACACACACACACACACACACACACACACACACACACACACACACACACACACACACACACACACACACACACACACACACACACACACACACACACACACACACTCTTATCTTGGTTAGTAACAGCATTCAAAATGCAAAGACTCAGACAAGCAATGAGAAGAGGAGACAGTATTTTGGCTAATTTGGACTCCACATAGCTCTGCAGAAACACTGTCTGATTATCAAAAGGCACAAACTCGTCTCATTTTATAATGTTCAGACAGTCACACTTTTCACATAATTGTAAGGGATGATATCAAAGGTGGCAAATAAGCACTTTTATACCAATAAGCACTGCTCTATACTGTCAAAATACTAGCAATGCATTTATTTGTGGCAAGGTTTAGGGACTTTATAAAGGCACAATAATTTACAAAGGATAATAATGTACTTTTAAAAAGAACATGTAGAACACACACACACACTCCCCTCCCTGTACCTCCTCCGGGGGGGAGGAAAGAGGGGAGATGGTTCTGGGCCGGGGGACTCAGACAGAGACAGCTGACATCCGGCTTCTCCAGACTGTGTAAGATCCTCCCCCCACTCCCCACCTCTCACAGACTCACCAGCTTCACCGGCACTGCACACAGATGAGCTACTGCTCCGGGTAAGTCCTGCATGGGGGTACCACTGTGACGCCGGCTTTAAGGAGAGCTGGGAGAGTTATCCCAGCTCTCCCCCTCCCTCAGACATGGAACCCCTGATCGCGGAGGCCATTTTTTTCTGCGATCCCGGTTATAACACGGTCTCATTATGAGGACCCCGAGCACCGCGTTATAACGGGGTTCAGCTGTATGTATATATTTTTTTCTACATGTAAGAAAGGTTCTATATTCATCCGGTGCCATATCGTTTTGTGGCTTTGCTTTATCCCTTACATTCAAACTAACTTATTTTTTCTTTTGTTTTTTTAGCTGAAACATTTGTTTTGTGTATATATATTAGAAATAGACAGTATATGTAGGAATTCATATAATATATTGTCATTATTATTATTATTATTATTATTATTATTATTATTATTGTTATTATTTTAAAGTTTATTGTATTTTAAATTTATTTTATTTAATATGTATTAAATTGAGTTAGAAAATGTGTCATTGTTAGTTTAAAAACTTTGTAAATTACATTAGCTATTCTAAAACAAGCAAAGTAGGATCTTTGTACCTCTGTCTCATTAAATGAAAGACTGTTTAAATGAGAGATTGTGTAAAATTAAAACTCTGACAGTTGCAGTGTAAGAGACGTGTTCAGAGGCACGCAATGGAGACCGTTTATAGTGAAACTTAAATGAGGCTTTATTGCGCCTGTCCCTTTAAACACCGCAAACATGTGAAAATCCACAAACAAAATCTGCTCCACTTCGGAGTATATTTACACTTCTAGTCCAGCCCTCTTTAACTGCGTGGTTAGCCCAGCGATTCACCAGCCCAAATCATAGAGATATTTATATATAGATATAGATAACAGTCTTATAAGAAAACTTTTATATCTGTCTCTTGTAGCTGTAGGGGAAGGCTTCTCTGTTCTCCTGGTGTCCGCACCCTTGTGTGCTAAGGTAATGTCAGGATCCAGGTTTAGAAGTATTGCCCCCTGTGTCTTACTGGCAGCGTGCAGTTTCTTTGCCGCTCAAGACTTCTGTTTGTTCCACAGGTCAGTCCAGTTGCGGACTAGGGAACTCTATGTATTTCTGCTTCCTGGGTCAGCTTAGCTCACGTGGGAGCTCAGGAAGAATCTCTCTTCCTGTCACAGAGGCAGGCTTTTCTGACACCTGTAATCAGCCAGGTGGTGTTGGTTAATTGTCTACCAGCAGTTAACCACCACACTGCTGGATTAGACGCAAATTTTTGAACAGGGATAAGTCCCCTGTTACATGCAGTATGAGTGATATCAGTGTTTATTTGTATTCACTGGGTTTATTGCACGGTTATATTGCACTGTTATATTCACATTCTTGCTTGCGCCACGAACACCAGTTTGTTTCGTTTAGTGTCTTTTGCGGTTTGGGATACCACAGGTGTTTAGGCAGCATCTGAGTTTGTTCATAAGATATCAATTTTATTTGTTTGCGCCTTATTTTGTTCACTTTAAATCGCTACCTGGGATGGCTGCAGCTGCGAATAGTAAAGACAAATGCTGCACACTATAAATAAAGAAATAATGGCAATACAGTTACCAGTGCTCCTGTGTCTGTAGGATAACCTGCAGTGAATCCAATGAATATGCTAAAGAAAAGCATCACAAAGCACTTATCGGATTTTAGTTATTCTAATTTATTTTAGCCAATGCACAATGTTTCGACCCATAGGTCTTTTTGATGCCACTTTATTTCACATGACAAAGACCTATGGGTCGAAACGTTGTGCATTGGCTAAAATAAATTAGATTAACTAAAATCCGATAAGTGCCTTGTGTTGCTTCTCTTTAGCATGGCTACAGCTACAACAGTGATCCACATGCTCGCACGCATACGGATGCACTACAAAAGGCACAATCCAGGTACGCCCACACAGAGAAACGCAGCCCCTCACACTGACCCACGGTCATTGTACATCCACCGTAAGGAAGAGACAACGGCAAGGTTCCTCCCAGCAAAAACCATTGCACCAAGCGCACACTATGCACACATGCGTTTCCCGTGGTATCCCACGCTTTATCACGGGAAACGCGTCAGAGTGTTCTTTTTGGCTGTTACTATGCCCTAAAATAATTTTTTGCACCTAGGATATTTTGTGGTTTGCAGTTTGTGGTTTCCAATCTTCAGCAGCAGCAGCAGATGCACCGCCGTTTTCCCTGTACTCTCTTCAATTGTTCCTTGGTAGGAGCACGCAGGACAGGACCAGGATATCCCCAAGGTCAGCAGTGAGTAATCCATTTACTTCATTTATGTGATCAGTCCCACACACGGTTACCTAGACCACCACATAAGACTTACCGATATGGCTAGTGGCATAATCTATGGGAGTGTGTTTAACATTGGACTATCTGGAATCCTGAGTCTTATGAACTGTCCTATGCTATGAAGGTGTTTATATTTTTATATCATGATCAAACATTGCCTACTCCTGGTTAGCATCACAAGTGGGAATTAACCCTCCCCTTCCCTTCCATGTTTAGTATTGGAAAGACTAGAGGAGTGCTATGGCAGCCCAGAAGTGATTGAAGATGCACTTTTCAAGAGAATCGACAACTTCCCCAGAATCTTGGTCAAAGACTATACAAAGTTACGAGAGCTCGAGATCTGCTGCAGGAAGTGGAGTCTACAAAAGCCGATCAATCTCTACCAGGTCTCAACATCTTGGACTCCGCTCAGGGAGTAAAACCCATCTTGGAGAAGCTACCTCATAACCTTCAAGAAAGATGGACTTCGCAATGTTCAAAATACAAAAGGGAAAAGCAAGTCGCCTTCCCTCACTTTTCATTCTTCTTGAGGTTTATTCGTGAAGCAGCTAATACTAAAAAAGATCCTAGCTTCATCATAGGTACACTAACTTCACCCAGTGCAAGCTACCTCTAGAATGAAGGACCGGTGATGAGATATGGTAACACCAGAACGCCTATCTCGGTCCACAGGACAGATGTGTCTTTTACAACATCTACATGTCCCAATCATTCTATCACTACAAGTGGGAAGACTAAGGACCCAAACAGGGAATGCCCCGTACACAAGAAGCCACACCCAGGTGTTTTGGGTTTAGAATGAAGCCCATAGAGGAACGCAAGAGCTTACTCATGGAATTTGGAGTTTGCTTCAGATGCTGCGCTTCCATAAGTCACCTGTTCAAAGACTGTAAAGAAGCTATTAAATGTACAGTGTGCAATAGTGACAAGCATGTAACTGTAATGAATCGGGGAACACGTCCTTTGCGACGTGTTCCGTCCTTACCTGTCTTACCTCAGACCGCCACTCTGGTACCAGTGCGCGCGCGCACCCCCGCTCTGCTTATAGAGCGCGTGCACACGCGCAGCTCTTCTAGTGTGCACGGAGTTTAGCTCTGCCCTCTCGGACGCATCGCGCTCCACTCACGCGCGGCGCGCACACGTGACGACGTGCACCGCTCCCCAGCTGCGTGGCAAGTATTCAATTAGCCCACTTGTCTCCTGCAGTCAATCCTTGCCTCCGCAGAGGCCACACCTCCACTCTGCCTCCTTTGCTACTGGTTCCTGTTGCCCATAAATACCCTGCAGTTCCTATCATACCTTGCTGAGCATAACCTCTTGTAGCCTTGAGCTCCTACGTCCGTTGTGCCTTGCTCCTTGTCTTGTGTTTTTCTTGCAGTTAACCCTTTGTGTACCGACCCGGCTTGTCTTTGGAATATCTCTGGCTATTGACCCCGGCTTATCCTCGACTCTGCTGATCTCTCCAACCCAGACCACGGCTATATGGACATCTACTATTCTGACCTCTCAAACCCCAGACCACGGCTATACGGACTTCCACAATTCTGATCTCTCCAACCCCAGACCACGGCTAACGGACTTTGACTATTCTGAACTCTATACTCCAAGACCTTGGCAAGTATCGACTAACCCACTTTCTCCAACCCAGACCCGGCTACGTTTGACAATCCACCTGCCAGGCACGCTTCCGCTGCTGTGGGTGCGTGGATTTCTACCTCCCCACATCAGTACCGGGGTCCTGTCTTGCTCGTGGGCAGTGCAAGCGTTACAGTAACATCTTCACATCCAGAGGCACTGACACTTGACTAACTCAACAACCCTACCTCCATAGCAAAACATGACGGGGAGGAGGAAGAAGAGAAGACACCATCACCATCTGTCACATCCTAGTACACTGAGGTTTGCGGAGAAGGATGCGACCAGAGGTCCTGCTCCAAAATATGCCTTGTCGCTGTATACCCCAAGAGACATATATATATATATATATATATATATATATATATATATATATATATATATATATATATATTATGTGGTAATGTTAGGGGTTTCTCGGAGCTTGTTTGGTTTCTGTGTGTTTATTAATTGTGTGCAGCTGGTCTCAGCTGCTTTTGGGAGGTTTAAGCTTGCCCAGCCTCACTTTCCAAGTTGACAGGTCAGTTTCATTTTGCCAGGTTACGACCCAAGGTTTAAGCTTGCCCATCCTCACTTTCCAAGTTGACAGGTCAGTTTCATTTTGCCAGGTTACGACAGATCCAATGTGATCATTCTTCCTGTAATTATACAGGTTAATAAGAATTTTAACCCAGGGAGTGGTAGGACCTGCTAACGGTCATGCCTTGAAAGTGGCAGCAGGCTTAAGACACTTTGGCCAAAGGGTTAAACTAAATTACCCTTTTTTCAAGAGAATATATTGGTATTGCACTGTGTATTTTTGTCACATTGGAAGTAGCTTTGGGCATCTTTGTCTGTTTTTTGTTGTATACATTTAGCCACGCCCACTAGCCCTCCTTTTGACACGTATATACATATATATATATATAGTGGTAATGTTAGGGGTTTCTCAGAGCTTGTTGGGTATCTGTGTGTATACCCCAAGAGACAACCTGAGAGGGCTACTAGGATGTACGCAATCATCGATAATCAAAGCAACCGATCATTAGTGAGGTCAGAATTTTTTAACTTATTCAACACACGAGACAACGCCTCCCACTACACACTCAGAACATGTGCAGGATTGATGTAGACAACAGGGAGGAGAGCAAATGGCTACACCATACGTTCCATATATGGTAGAATAAAACTACCACTCCCTATGCTTATAGAGTGCAATCAGATGGCAGCGAACAGGAGCGAAATTCCCACACCAGACGTGGCACGTCATCACCCACACCTTAGGGGAATAGCCGACCACATCACGTCGTTGGAACAAGATGTCAAGATTTTGCTACTGCTCGGCAGGGACATCCTGAGAGTGCACAAAATCTGCGAACAGCGCAATGAACCCCATAACGCCCTGTTTGCCTAAAGACTTGACCTAGGATGGGTGATAGTGGGAATGTATGCATTGGCGAAGGGCACAAATCGGACAATATTGATGCCCGAAGAACAAACATAATGGAATGTGGACACATATTCCTCTTCAAACCATGTCCTAGTCATATCCAAGTGGAAGAAAGGCTTGGCAACGAAGAGAAACAAGGTCATGCCTCTGAAAACCACAAATACATCTTTATATCAGAGGAGTGTGACAATGGCCTAGGATGTACAGAAGTCCAGACAACAAAAGATTATGTTCCAACTTCACCTAAGGAAGAGAACGATCTCCTGAAGGTGATTGACAATGAGATCTTCAAAGACAACACAAACAGTCGGACAGCTCCGCCTCCATTCCATTCACCCAGTGGACATCCTCTATACAAAGTAGAAGGAATCGAGAAGTCCACACAAACAGATCAGTGGCACAATGTGCCAACAGACCAGAACCCTGAACACTACGCTACTGGGTTAGTGTCTAAAGCTTATCACCAGAACGCTTCACACTATGCTACTGGGTTAGTGCCTACAGTTCACCCAAAGAGCACATAATTGCCAATAGAACCAAAGTATCTGACACAATCTGATGAGATTCCATCAGTTCCAGCAAGTGCATTTCAATTAATAATCCTGGAAGCAGCCACAGAGGTCTACCCTCAAGTCCGTGCTGTGGTCACAAACGTGACACCTGAAGTTATGCAAGAATCCCATCGTTCCTCAAAATGGACAATGCTCAAGTGAGCATTTGCATGTCTCAAGCGTGCTACCACTGCTTTCAGCCACACACCTGGTGGTAAAGTAGACAGCCGTCATGGTTGGCATCTCTGCAAAAGACTAAGTACTGCCAGTACAATAACAGAGGCAAAGAAGATTGTCCCCAGTTGCGTCCAGAAGGAGACGCATGCAGGCAAGGCCAGCTGTGTCAGTAGAAAACGGGACCTCTCTAAAGGGAGTTCCTTCTGGGAGTTGAATCCTACAATCAACAATGGCAACCCCACAAGAACAGGTGGTAGCATTACCAATCCCCAAGTGTGCTGGGAACACATGATTGGAATTGTTCAACAGTCAAGACTTCACGATCCCGGAGAAAGGTTCTGCTCGACTCTCTCGTGAGCCTTGACAACGTTCATGGTCGCAGTTGCAGCAATTGTCAGAGCTAGAACTCTTACCAGGACTTTGAGACTTGGGATACCACCACCTGGGTATCCCGATTACCATTTTTGTGGGTCCTATCCATTCTATGGACTCCTAAGAGACATTGAGGATCACCCAACCATCCTGGATTGGTGCACCTACCTTGGCACCTGTGGCACCAAAGGACTTTGGAGCCCCAGTGGTACCGGCTGGTACCATGTGAATGTGGAATATGGATTTTATCATATTGTTGTAATATTTTATATGTTCCACATATGTTCAATATATATATATATAGCGGTATCTACTGATACAGACGGGAGTGTCCTGGAACCTCTCTGTATGTTTATTTTCCCTGTTTTGAGGCAGCCATTACTCCTCAGTGAAATGTTGCAACAAATGTAACTTCCTTGTTGGCTTCTCAGCCAGTTGCCTTGGCAACAACCCTTTTTCTCAGGTAGTTGAGCTTTTTCTGGCTCCCGTTGCTAATTGGCACAATCTCCCTGTATTTCCTGTTAGTTCAGGCTAACATGCATTCTTTTACATCCAGCACGATTGTGGATAGTCTAACTTGCCTGTCACTTGGTAAAGTTATTGGAATTTACCTCTCCCTTATTTTTGCCACCTGTCCAGTACTCCCTCCTCCTTTTTGTTATTGTTGCCTTTTATAATAAAATTACAAAAGAAAAGAAGGACTCTGTGTGCATCTATGGGGAGTGAGTTAACTGCCTATCTCTTCTCATTTGCCTCAATGAGCTTGAGTCAGAAAAACTGTCTCTACTGTGTTGCAGTGGTGGATATGTACAAATGATGGCCATTATGATGTTTATCTGACTCAGGCTGCCCTATTAAGTATGGAGAAAATCTATTGCTGCACAGTTAACAACATATTAGCTGTCATTCACTTGCATGGAAATACATAGTTAACACTGTGTTGACATATATTCACCATATTGAATTGGGGCATATGAGAATTAGTTTAATTACAAATAGTTAAGAAGAGCTCCAACCTTACATACTTGTAAAGTCCTGATTTCCTTCATTTTACGCAACACTGTTGTTGTGCTGGGATCATCTGCAACTTGTAAAAATAACCCTACGTCCCCAGGTGTTCCGGAAGATATCACTTGATGTAGCTCAGTAATACTATATTATTTATTTGTTCTTGATACACTGCATTGTTGTTAAAATTTGAGATACAATACATTCAAGCTCAAAGAAATTGTTCTCTTGCATTAACATTAACAGACCTAGTCATGCTATATATGGGAATACAAATACAAAATAAAAGTCCCGGCGCTACAAATGTCCCAGATACCGTGATCCAAATGGAAAGTCCTGGATGAAAAATTCTCAGATGGATGGTACAGGATATTTTCACAGAGTCCCAGGGAGTTGATAATTCCCTTTAATGATGTCCGCAGTGATTCTGGGGAAACATAAGAGGTACACACCAATTGCGCAGTATGCCACTACTCCTGACCCCACTCTGAACCAACGGACAAAGAAACCCTACTTACAAGATAATATCTTGTGCGTTCAAGGGAGAGAATCTGTAACTGTGTCTCTGCTCTGTCTCAGTGTTTCACGGATCCCACGTGACCGGCAGCAGTGATCTCTTATTCCATGCAGCGACCAGCACTCACAGTAAGTCAGGCATGTCATGCAGGAACAGAGGATTGACACAATGGTGTAATACGTTTACACTTTATTAAAAAACTTTAAAACACAAATCACCCACACTTACAGTAAATGGGGGATGACGATATGACTCACGGATGCCGTCCGCCACTTGTCTGCAGCCTGATGCACACTAGGGAGCCTTCCTGAATGGCGTTCTCTGAAACTCCTAGCCGATGACGTCAGCAGCAGGGCGGTGCAGGTACGCTCTCACAGCATCGGCACGACTATGGTGGCTGGACTGGCTCAAACACTTGGCTCCTCCTCCCTACGCGTTTCGTGACTCTGCGTCACTTCCTCAGGGGATGGGGGAGCCTAGTGGGAGCTGTGTTATATACCATTGCATATCAAGAGAGTCCACCCACAAATGGGAGGTCCTGGACTTGATTTCAATGTGAGCTGGAGTTTGGCAATTAGCAGCAATTGGGATCTAGGTGGCTGCTGGGATCAATTGCATTATGGTGAGCATGCTAATCATGCAAACCTTTACTACATCCAATTAAAATATATTACTTGCATGATTACATGGTGGATACTATTGATTGAAACACAAACATATATATTGTTATATGCCTGTTCAACATACATCAGTATAGCACAACAGTATAAATTACATTGTGGATGTTATTGGAACACAAACATGTATATTATTACATCCTGTTTAACAATGCATATACTATTCTCACCTTAAGATGAAAATCAACTGGAAATAAAATAATTGATGGAACTTAAAATTAGAACTGATAGTATTGGAGTATCCTCCAACGAGATCCCCTATTAAAAACCTGCCTTCCCGACAAACCCAAGATTGTATATAGAAGGGCTAGGAATCTAAAGTCCTCTCTAGCTCCGAGCTGTCCTATTGACAGTCTCAGGGACCGCCATGTCACTTGGCTGAATGGCCTTAAGGGATATTATGTATGTCAAAATTGTATTGGTTGTAAGTACAGTGTAAAAACCAAAATGTTCAAATCCAGTGTCACTAAAAAGGAATTTGAAATTGAGACATTCATAAATTGCAAAACCAACTTTTGTGTATACCTCCTGCAATGCCCATGTGGGTTGCAATATGTGGGGCGCACTGGTAGGCCCCTCAAGCGACGGTTCGCTGAACACGTATATAACATCAAGAGGGGCCTAGAGACCCATAGTGTCTCAAATCATTTCAAAATTAAACATAACCAGGACCCACAGGGGTTAATCTGCATGGGCATTGACAATCCAAAGGGTACTTGGCGTGGGGGGGACAGATTAAATCTTGTTTCTAGAAAGGAAAGTTACTGGATATATACACTTAGAACTCTGTCTCCCCTAGGTTTAAATATTGATTTCGATTTGGCAGCTTTTTTAAAAGATACGTAGAATTCTTAATTAATTTCTATCAGTTCTAATTTTAAGTTCCATCAATTATTTTATTTCCAGTTGATTTTCATCTTAAGGTGAGAATAGTATATGCATTGTTAAACAGGATGTAATAATATACATGTTTGTGTTTCAATAACATCCACAATGTAATTTATACTGTTGTGCTATACTGATGTATGTTGAACAGGCATATAACAATATATATGTTTGTGTTTCAATCAATAGTATCCACCATGTAATCATGCAAGTAATATATTTTAATTGGATGTAGTAAAGGTTTGCATGATTAGCATGCTCACCATAATGCAATTGATCCCAGCAGCCACCTAGATCCCAATTGCTGCTAATTGCCAAACTCCAGCTCACATTGAAATCAAGTCCAGGACCTCCCATTTGTGGGTGGACTCTCTTGATATGCAATGGTATATAACACAGCTCCCACTAGGCTCCCCCATCCCCTGAGGAAGTGACGCAGAGTCACGAAACGCGTAGGGAGGAGGAGCCAAGTGTTTGAGCCAGTCCAGCCACCATAGTCGTGCCGATGCTGTGAGAGCGTACCTGCACCGCCCTGCTGCTGACGTCATCGGCTAGGAGTTTCAGAGAACGCCATTCAGGAAGGCTCCCTAGTGTGCATCAGGCTGCAGACAAGTGGCGGACGGCATCCGTGAGTCATATCGTCATCCCCCATTTACTGTAAGTGTGGGTGATTTGTGTTTTAAAGTTTTTTAATAAAGTGTAAACGTATTACACCATTGTGTCAATCCTCTGTTCCTGCATGACATGCCTGACTTACGTCCCCTGTGAGTGCTGGTCGCTGCATGGAACAAGAGATCACTGCTGCCGGTCACGTGGGATCCGTGAAACACTGAGACAGAGCAGAGACACAGTTACAGATTCTCTCCCTTGAACGCACAAGATATTATCTTGTAAGTAGGGTTTCTTTGTCCGTTGGTTCAGAGTGGGGTCAGGAGTAGTGGCATACTGCGCAATTGGTGTGTACCTCTTATGTTTCCCCAGAATCACTGCGGACATCGTTAAAGGGAATTATCAACTCCCTGGGACTCTGTGAAAATATCCTGTACCATCCATCTGAGAATTTTTCATCCAGGACTTTCCATTTGGATCACGGTATCTGGGACATTTGTAGCGCCGGGACTTTTATTTTGTATTTGTATTTATTTCACAGGTTGGGAAGATCTGTTTATTAGTTTCTCTGGCAGCTTGTACACCACTTAGAAGTGGTTTTCACTCACATTGAGTGATCACGTTCACATCACCAATTCATTGCCATTTTTCACACTATTGTGAGTTAATTGCACATTGTAGATTAGCGCTTGTTAAGGGTATTATTGTTGTTTGTACTATATATGGGAATGTTCAAACTTTTGTAACTTTGGAGTCCAGAGTGCTTATCGGGTATTTATTTTGTCAAAGGACAATTTCATTTGCATTATTTCCGTCAATATATGAAGATGATTTCAGTTAACCTTGTGATAACATGTAGTAAAGTTTGCACGTGAAAGTGGCCGTTTTGCTTCAATTAAATTGCCATAACAATCCATGTCAGATGCCGTTGTGACGTAGTGTTGCCATGACAATGTGGCGTCACATACCACCTTGACATTATGACGTCTCTATGCTGCGGAGGAGGGTGGCCCCCAAGCCTACAGGTGGCAAAAAGGGAAGTCCGCCACTGCATACAAGCACTCATTTTCTAAAGACGTGTAGAAGGAGCACAGCCTCCGCATCCAAAGAGCAAAAAATAGATAGGGCAACTCCAAATTAAGTACAAAATGTATTTATTAAATAATCAGCTTGGCAATGGGGTAAGAAACAGCTCTTTAAGAAAGCAGGCATTACAAACACAATGGAGTGCCATATAAAAAGTGTGCCTCTTATTACCAAAAATCATTATCTGCAATTTAAGCACGCGGTGTGCCACCTTCCATGTAAGGAATGATACAGACTTTGGGGATCAGTTAAATGAGGGGGTTCTGGACCATCAAAAATTACACTTTATGGCTGCGGCCAGGCAGGGAGCGAGCGCGCTGGAGCTCATGCGCGGTGACGTCACGCTCCCTGCTCGGCCAGATTTGTGACCAGCTAGGTGAGCGGTTCTTGCCAGCTGTGACATCATGGCCGCGCTTGCACCTAGCCAGCCACAAATCTCCTGGCCGAGCAGGAAGCGTGACGTCACCGCGCATGAGCTCCAGCGCCCTCGTTCCCTGCTCGGCCAGATTTGTGGCCGGCTAGGTGCGCGATTCGGGGGGCGCGGCCATGACATGACAGAGCTGGCAAGAATCGCTCACTTGACGCGCTTGCGGACGACAAATTCAAATTTGCTTGCTCTTCAAGCAGCTAAGAGCCGAGCAGGCGCAGGCCCTAGTTCATAGCAGCCAGCGTGAGCGCCACCCTGACCGAGGCCTAATGGTAAATGTATGGATGCTTCACAACAAGACTACATTTAAGTTTATCAAAAAGATTCACTGATATTCATTATATGATTTTGTTTTAAAGGCGCCAATCAATAGGGTGTTATTCCATTTGCAGCAAATAGTTGACTTCACTCCTTAGTGGGACTGGCAGCAACACACTTTTCACGAGGTCGCAAAAAATAAAAATCCCGTTGACACCTAATCACGTGACGCAAAACAAAAAAGCCAAACAACTTCCAACACGTGATAAAAAAAGATATGTCCCGCCCCCTCCAAGCAATGCCAGCTTGTCATTGGTCAAACGCTCGTTACCAAAGTAAATACGGAACTCCGTTCATTCAGTCTCTAGGCGTCGAATCCGCGCCATTCCTCCTCCTGTCACGTGATCACTCTCTGACACCCCTCCGCCCCCTTTGCTTTGCCCGGCTTCCGCGTGCCACTGCTAAGCTCTAGCAGCAGCCGTTTACCGGTCTCAGAACAAGGTGACGCAGCACCACCATGTCCAGCGCAATGTCCACCTCCAGCACGGCCCTGACCTACAACCACGAGCATAGCGGAGGAGGGGAGTCCACAGAGCTGGCACAGGAGGCCACCCCGGGCGGCACCACACCCGCAGGCTTCGGTTTCTTCAGCACGGACCTGAAGAAGTGAGGAGGGGACCGGCGGGAGGGAGCGGCCTGGGGAGGGCAGTCCCACTATTAAGTCCCATTAAGTTCCTCTCCCATCTCCAGTATCATTGCTCTTTAGTGATAAGGGGAGTCTCACTGTCTGAAAAAGGCTATCTTCCTGTGTAAATGTGTGTGTGTGTGTGTGTGTGTGTGTATATATATATATATACAGAGAAAGCAGACTGCTTTTATATATATATATATATATATATATATATATATATATATATATATACAGTCTGCTTTATCTGTTTATTTCTATATGACAGACACCATACAATTTCACTTTGATGGGAGTGCCAGCTGCCCCTCTGTTTTTATATATATATCTATATATAATTTTTTTTTTTTTTGGCCCGTCTCATTATTTAGGTCCAATAAATGATGCAGAAGTAATAGTGAAAGATTTATGTAAGTTCCATAGCTGGAAAGTGAAGGCGAAAAAAGTGCAAATAACATGACCAGGTTCATGATTTAGTTGTGATGTTTGTTCCTGGTTTTTTTTTGCCCCAATGTTTCCTATGTGTCTCACCCAGAAGAGTTATGTTTATCCCCCAGGTGGCCATACATCACTGGCTTGTAGACAGCACTCCCTGATTATAACTCATGTCAGAGGATTGCCGTGTGTGTGTATATGTATAGATTTGACTTGGTCGTAATACATATGTAAAGTTGTAACCAGACTCACAGGTCTGTTCTTTGCGTGTACATGTTCGTGTATGTTTGGGATACCCGAGTACTATTTAATTGCAGCTCTGAAGAGCTCTCATGATGGCCAATTAAAATGCACCACAACCTGTGACAGATCTTCCCTTCAGAATCAGTACTGCAATTGTGAGCTTAATCTGAATGATGTATCGGTTTTCTACCTCCTCCTTTATAAAAGTTCCCTCCATCCAAATGCTCATCGGTGGAAGATTAAGAAATCCCTCCCTAGCCTACTTGTCAAATCTTTACAGCCTGTTCCACGTGGTGCTCAGCTTGCGAGGTGGAGGCGGGTAGGAAACGTCCAAGACTCATTGGGGCAGATTCACTAAATTACCATACAGGTTATCACACCCCGATCCCGAGTTGCTGTTGAAGTCAATGGCAGTTATTGGCGTGCAATAACCTGTATCGGGGCTTGGTGAATCCCAACAGGTCCTTATTGAATATACTGTAAAGCTGTTAAGTTTCCCTGATATGAAGAAGTGCCTTCACAGCATAAGGTTGTGAGTTAAAGTTGGAGTCTCCATAACTAGCAGTAGTGATCCTATGCTTACTGCATGTTCTTTGGAAAAGATGCAGAAGTGTATTTCTGCAGGCTATAATGTCAAATTAACTGAAAACATAAACTGAATAATGTGTATATATTTCTTTGTGCTTGATAAAATACCTTATGCTACTTGAAGTCAGTGTAAGATTAGGATCGCCATAATTTTCCTCACAAATCGCATTGATTAGGTGTTTTATGTGTTGATCAGTGTGTGCTGCAGGGTAGATAAGGTGTTGAAGCTTGTGGATTGCAATGTGTTATCAAAAGTGACTCCTTTTTCCATTGTTTACTTTTCACATCTCTTATTGTAAATTGCTTCTTTTATTGCTTTATTTTTTGCTAATCATGTGACGCTTTGGATAAGTTGTTGCTGCTAAATAAATAGTCAATATAGGGGGGCATACATCATCAGACAGTAAAAATAAACTCACTGAAAAGAAACGTGTGCAAATGATGACGTTGGCAGCTAATGTATATATAGGAACTCTCAGGCTTTCAGAGCCCCTAACGATTTCTTCTTTAGTGACAAGGACATTTTTTTGAAATGTTGCCTTTTTAATCTTTTCGCTTACAACACATTACGGAGATAATATTGAGGCCACATTCCCAGTACGTGCTCACTTTCACTACAGTAAGACACTAAGCGGTTGATTCTATTAACTCTGAAGCATGATTTGCCTAAAGTTCCCATCTATGAGTTTAGAGAATCGGCCCGTAAGTAGCCTATCTTATACACTGGTATTACCTTTTTGTAGTTGACACACTTGTAGTCTTATTTTAAGTTGTAGTAATGAGTTTTGCGTTAGTTTCTGTACAATTGTTGGTTTTTATATTTGATTTGGGCTGACTGCACCATTCTGTTTTATTACTCCTTATAGGCAATACATTTCCGAGAAGATTTTAGATGTGTATATAAAAGCAGCATTCTCCACCGCCGAAGTTACCAATACAAAGCCAGAATGTGACATCACTGCTTTCTATTGGTGACCCCAGTGTCCATATTTGTACGTTTTTACACTTACAGGCCCTGTGGCCACTTTCAACTCCCCAGCTTTAAGGGACACAGTAGCTTACTTATAATTAGATTGTAGTATTTACCCTGCAATTATTAGAAAGCATTAATAACTGGTGAGATTGTTACCATTACTTCCTGGTATATTCATGTAATTGTACCTGTACTCTTCCCTGACATGACTAGAATAGCTTTGATCTCCAAACTAAGTCATGGCTGTTGCCTTTTGCTTGATTGCGGTTTTTGACTTAAGTAGGAGTTGCCATAACTGTAATCCTCCCTGAGAAGTTAGGTTTACATTACAAATCTATCTAGTGACGCAGAAGCTGTCAACATCTCTGTAGTCTTTTAATGCTGCAAGGCACTCGGCATTTGGATTGCCCTCTCATGCTATCGCCCTTTTCTTGGCACTTCAGTTAGCTTTAACGTTCATTAAACACTTTGCTTTTTATAATTGGAATTCTTTCTTTGCTGTTTTTTTCTTTACTATAATACCTAGGATGTCAGTAGGTAGTATAATCTGAAATATGATATTCGAAAAACATTTTTCACATCTACATTTAGCCTTCAAAATAAGAGCTGCATAATTTTCTACGTATGTAGAAAAGGTATTGTCACGTATGGTACACCTGTGAGCATGTGACCTGGAAAAGGGATAATACACGGCTATCTAGCTGACCCACTTATCACCTGTCGCAAAGGCCCCCTCAATCAAAATATATACCATCTGTCACGGACCGCACACTTGAGAGCACGTGATTTAGATATGCAACCAGGGTTCATACACACGGCTAAACTAACCAACTCGCCTTTCGCCTCTGCAAAGTACTTAAAATGAGTTAATATTTACCCTTGACTCGATTGCAATCTATATCTGTCTTCCGCTACCACCAAAAGATAAACGCAGGTAAAAAATGTACTGCCAGGGTCTAATGGTCCCTGTTTGTTTAGAAAAACTATGCTCTTAACACACCTGTTACAGCAAAATGTGTCCCAAAATGTACTTTACTCTACAGAGCGTGCAACAATCGGAGCCCAAAGCATTACTTATTAAAGTTAAGCTTTAATATACAAAACATTCAGTGCTTAGATTACAGAAAATATTATTACAAGAACATACAGTTACAATAAATGCAGACTAGTTTTTTAAAGTAAGGAGATAAACAAAGAATCTAACTAAAGGTATTTTCTTTACCGCTTTTTCGGCATCTCGATGAGCATCTATCAGTGGTTGACAAATCACCCAAAAATCTACTCGCCGAACCAATAAATCTACTCGCCACCTAGTCCCGCCCCCAATCCCGCCATGCTTGGGCGACCATGAGGAAGTCGCCACGGGCTGTAGGTGAATGGATTTGTCGAACACTGTCTATCATAGTCATTGTCATCTTTGTAAATGCTAAACAATTTCCAAACTGTAATTATAGAGCCCTCTATAAAGTTCTTCTGGTAAATCATTGATTCTCCCAATGTCATGTCTAACGGACTTTTTTTTTCCTTAAGAAAAGGGCAAACATTATTTGTTACAAAACATGTTATATGCAATACCTCTTGGTATTTATTTGTGTATATGTTGTTCCCGATAATGTTTAGCCTTAAACAGAAATAGAAATATAGATGGATTTATAGCGTATTCATCTATAAAAGTATTGCTGGCTTATAAGAATTAATATAATTATGTGGCTTACTTTGTTTAGGGAGATGAAAGTGTAGATATGGGTTTCAATAGGAAACACATCCACACACGCCCCGGTTTATGAGAGTTGTGACACGACAGAGATTCGATTCAATTATGTAAACAATATATATTTATTAGAACAACAGCAAAATAGAACACTTACACGGTAATACTACATATACTTCCTTATAAGGTTTGTACTTATTACAGGCCTAACAAAACAATACAGTTCATGCTGTCTAACAATACATTGATACAAAACATATATATATATATATATATATTATATATATATATATATATTATATATATATATATATATATATATATATATATATATATACACACACACACACAGATTTACAAGTGCACAAGAATTCTTATCATATTTACCTTCTCTGAGCTCTCCCTCCTTCTCCTCTCTTTTCTCCTTCTCTCCTAACTATCTGTCTGATTTTAAATGTGTTTCTAAACCCATACTGAACATGTAGGAGGTTTTGATTGGTTGAGGAAGTATGCTCAAACTAAATTGTGTGTGTGGCTTTGAAGATGATGGGAATTCCTAGGAATACCTTATCTATTATATGATGGGAATAACTTGTTGACAGGTAAGCAATCCTGATTGGGAAAATAGCAGCTGCTTCTGCCTGGGGGTCTAGATGTTAATTCAGGTAACACCGTTTTTGTTTTGAAGCACCTGATAATCAACAAGAGAAGATTTATTATCAGAGCGTGAAGTAAATAAACTTTTTTTTTTGTCTATCTCTATTGGGTTAACAATGTTTATGTAAATATTACAATGTATTGTATATTACATTACAAAATGTCCCCAAAAAATACAATTATGCAGTGTATGTGGCTTAACTTTGTTAGGTAAAATAGAATTTAAAGGTGCAATTTCCCCTACTCCAAATATGCTCTCCCCCCCCCCCCCCGACCCCCCTTTTTGTTCTTTAAAAAAAAAAAATTCTTTTGACATGTATAGGAAGCAGCGGGTCTTCAAACGTGAACCACGTTAATTTCAGCTCTGGGTGTACCCTTGTTCCTGAGAAGGTGGCGCCTGTACTGTCTCCGTACTGACCCATGTTACGTAGTCAATAGCAAGCTGCAACGACATCTGTCGCAGCTTTCTCTTGGCTGGCGTCACACACGAGATTTAAACCTTCATAAAGTATCAGTAGCACCTTCTCTGGTATGTACGTTTGGGGTCCCCGGTGCCTGGGAACACCTTCCGATCCATGTAAAAAATTGGGGAGGCCATGATGGAACTGCTCCTTTTTAAGGTAAACAAAACCAACATTGTATCATGCTAATCCATTATCACTTATGCTCAAGAAAGTTTAGTAAAGCCTTAAGTAAGAGAAAGTCCCTCTTAAAATCACTACTGCCATCTACAACATTGCAGCAGATGAACTCAGTTGCGGCTTTGATTGTAGACTGATGATATTGCTGTTCTCACTTGGAACAAACAGCCAGAAACAGTGTGGATAAAATAAGTGAGGCATTGTGGGAGAAGTTTATTTAGTGACATTTCGCATGACATTGATTGAGGCTATAGACACATGCATCTTCTCCTTGAGCTAATTGGGTATTTTGGGGTTTTGGATTCTCCCTACTACAGTGGTGATTATTAACATTTATACTGTAAAGTCAAGATAGTAGTAGTAAAAACTGTCAGTTCTCTTATAATATTTTTTATCTCAAAAGATGTTTTGGGGTGGAATTGCATCTGGAACAGTTGGGGTTTTGTGATAATTACCCTGCGGTTCACAAAAACATAACAGCCAACAGGGAAGGCCCCTCCCCAGCCTTTTTAAAAAATTTTTTATAGAAAGTGTTAGAGCAGAGGAGCTCAATCTTTTTGCCCTGCGCCCCCCTGCCGACTGTCCCCCTCTCCTCGCATCCCCTCCTCCTTACCTTGGCTCTGGCGTCATGACGTAACGTTGCCAAGACAATGCAACGTTACTTGGTGCGGCGCGTCACCAGAAGCCTTCTGAACCAAGGTAAGAAGTTAGAGGCCTTCGCTGCTTCGTCGGCATTTAATTTAAATGCTTTCGGGAAGCGCGCGTGGCCTCTGTAATCCCCGCGCCCCCGCAGAGAATCTCTCACTCCCTCATGGGCCACATTAGTCCCAGAGACATTTGTTGCAGGTTGTTATACCTTTTAATGGACCAACATGACCAAGTCCTTCATAAATATACATATTAATATGCATGTGTACAAGCTTTTTGCAATGTACATTTTTCAAGATCTTTATCTTGATGAAGTTCCATGTAAGGACCGAAACATTGATCCTCTTGTATAAACTACACAAGGAGTGGCTCAGTGTGTAAAGGCACTGACTCTGTAAACAATGACAGAGTTTGAATCAGGGGAACCTGGTTCAGTTACTGCTGTCAGCTCCTTGTGACCTTGGACAAGTCACTATATCTCCCTGTGCCTCATTCACCAATATCATAGATGGTAAGCTCACCTGGGCATTATACTGTAATTGTGAAGCGCTTTGGGTGGCATTGGGCGACAATCGCTGTATGAAATAGTTATTATAGTTGTTATAATAAACTTGCTAACTTTTTCACAAGATGAAAAAGTGCTCACACATTTTTTTTCCCCCTGTTCATGCATTGCTACCACTACTGTCCGAAGCACCTAAGCTAATGTTCCGTTGATGTACGAGAGTGCCTTAGTTCCCTATAGTGTGTGTTTAAGAAAAGGCCGGGGTACCTAAAATGTAACTCCGGGGGGTTGACGTTGCTGTGCCGCAGAGCCGCCGATGGGGAAGGGGCAGAGAGCCTGAATAGCATCTCAACCCCTCTTCTCCCCTCCACCCCCCCTGCTGCTCAACAGAACTTTGGCTCCTAAAATAGCCGGCTCATATCTATCTCTTTTGTCTACTCCTGATGCGCGCACACACATGCATCAGTGTGTGCGTGCATACACAACTTGTGTAAAAAGCATTTCAGGGTATTATCTCTATCCCCCACTCCCTAATCATGTTTATTTTCTTTATATAAACGCTTTTACATTTGTTTTGTTTGTTATAAATTTGTGTTCACAAAAACGCACGAAATTTACCAGGGTTTCTACATTCTTTTCTTATGCAAGGTTGGTTATTGGCTATATAATGTGAAACTGGTAAGTGGGTATAACCAGACAAGTTACATAATAATAACCATCCTCACACTGATGAGACCCAAAAAGTCTAAACAGCAGTCTGTGAGTAGGTTTACTGGCTATGTGCTACTTTTACCCAGGCTGTGCTGAAAATCTGTGTAATGTGGCAAGAATAAGCTTATAGGGGTCCATGTAAAAATGGCTAAGAAGTAAAGGGTGACAGTGTGAGCTCATTTGCATGTCATTACCCAGAATCCTTGGCTGCAGGGAAAGCATAATATACTAAGACGGGTGTGCAAACTGGGAGGCATGAGATTTTTGGGGTGGGGTGTGGCTTTGGTCACAGAGGCCCTGCGCTTCCCCGAAGGCATGTCAATTAAATACGAGGCCAAATGAGACCATGCGAGGCCTTTTAAATTCCCTCGGCATCATTTGACGCAGGGAGGCGCAGACTGAAAAGTTTGCGTACCCCTGTGGTAAGAGATGGGGAAAGACAGGGTTGCAGACCTGTTTGAGACATGCAAATGCACCACAAGTGATATTTTTATTTGCTGTACACTGTATGTTTGGTGTAGGGTTTTAGTATAATCTTCATTTTGTTTTTTGTTTTTTAAACTCGCCATAACTCTTAATGATATAAAGTCTGAAATTAGTGTAAATTTATGAGCACTAAATTCACAGCAGGAAATGGTTTTTGTGCAAATATGTCTAAATTCCTTAAGGAATGTAATTTCAGAAGATATATACTTTCTTGTGGGTATTTTAATGTTGGGTGGTAGTTTTGCCATGTCAAAGAAAGCATCTTTTTCGTTCCGACCTTACAAATTCAGGCGCAAAGAGCATCTCAACCGTGCTACTTTGGGGACTGAATTGGCTAAAACTGTATGTAATGCTTATATTTGCTATCAATATTTTTCTGTTTCTTGGTAGTTTTGTTTGTCTACAGTGAGCAAGTTTTGCATTCAGACATTCTTACTAATTTGGTGTCTGTATTACCCCCCCACCCCCCCAAAAAAACTGTTATTTGTGTAATCAGCAGACACCGCAATAATATATATTATAGGCTAAAGCTGTTGCATTCCGGGCATTATTGAAATCCCTGCTCTCTGGTTAAAATTCCAGGCATTATCTAATCGGTAATGACCTGGAGTTTTAGGCACTCTGCCAAGTTTTTCAGTCAATCAGCTTTCAGTTTTGATTCACAAAGAGTGAGATCAGCTCTCAGACAAGGGAGGTGATTGGACAGGAGGCACCAGCAAGGCACTGACTCCTCCCCCACCCTGCCTGCAGAGAGCTCAGCACAGGAGAGTGATGGGAAAGTGTTGTGTGTCTGTTGTGTGTCTGTTGTGTGTCTGTTGTGTGTCTGTTGTGTGTCTGTTGTGTGTCTGTTGTGTGTCTGTTGTGGTTGTAAAGGCGGCCAGCAGTGTTTTATTGGTGGGTGTAGAGGGGGCAGCAGAGTCTGTTTTGTTGGTGTGTGTTTTGTAGGTGTAGAGTGGGGGGCTGCAGTGTGTTTCGTGGGTGGAGGAGGGCTGCAGAGTGTGTTTTGTGGGTGTAGAGGAGGAGCTGTAGTGTTTTTGTGTATATAGAAGGGGGGGTTGCAGAGTGTGTGTATAGAGGGGGTTGGCTGCAGTATGTATGTATGTATTTTTGTATGTATGTACGTACAAGACAAAACTATCCAGGGCACTCAAATAAACAAAAGTAGGTCAAATCACTTGTCTTGGTAGTCAGGGTGCTAGCAGTGCAGCCAGGATCACCATCCAGCAACAAAAATAGAACAAGAATCCGCAGCACTCGCTGTTTTGTATCAATAGTAAAAAAGTTTAATTTATATCACAAGTATCAGTACATACAAGACAGAATTGAGCAACGTTTCGGACCTCCCGGTCCTTTCTCAAGGAGCATGAGCGAGGACTGGGAGGTCCGAAACGTTGCTCAATTCTGTCTTGTATGTACTGATACATGTGATATAAATTAAACTTTTTTACTATTGATACAAAACAGCGAGTGCTGCGGATTCTTTGGATTTTTGTTCTGCATTGATTCATGCATCCTATAATAGTAATAATCCCCCCGGGCCTTCCACTAGTCCAGCCATGGCATTATTGGCTAGTAATGCCCTGTTCTGAGGGGATTATTACTCAAGTATTCATTAAACTAAAAAAATTGTTAGGGATATCTGGAGCAATATTAAAGAACCATTACCTCCTTTTTATAAATGTGTTTTTTATTTTGTTTATAATAGGTTTGAAGCAGGTGGTTTCCGCAACTGAACCACGCTGATTTCTGTCCGGGGACCCCCTGCTTCTCTAGATACCTCAGAAGTGGCTGCCAGTTGCAGCTCCACCTATGGGAGGAACAGGGAGGGGGACGCACAATTGCTTTAAGAAAATGCTTTATTTTTTATTTTATTTATTTATCCCATCACATTATTTATCCCATTAGATGAAACGCAAACCTAGTTTTAATGGGTGCATATAAATCTACTCGCAGGAATCCTACTTTAACAAACATATAGCAAGACGGTTTTTTTTATTTTTATTTCTTAAACATTTGTTTTGTCCTGGTAAGTTGCATACACCTGTGATACTGAAGGTGTTAATGCAAGTTTGTGTTGTGGTAAAAAAATAAGAATGTCTGCCACATTTTCTACTTAATTTTTTTAAATTTTTTCCTCTTTATCTTTTGTGGAACTTTAATGTCCCTCTTTAAACTTAGTTTTTTTTTTATTTTTATATATATATATCCAAGTAAGGTCTATGTGGAGACATCTTGTGCTGTTCTGTTTTGCTCTATTATATAAAAAAAACAACCTCCTATAGTATTATATAACAGCCTTTATCCTAATTTCACATTGTATCATTTTTGGCATCAGATACTATTCTAATCCAGTGAAATCCACCTCCCTTGTATACTATTGTGATTAGTTTACCCATAACTTTGTAAATTGGAATTCTATGAGCTACAGTTTTCTAATTTCTCAATATTGTTTGAAACGTGTGTCGTTAAACATAATATAAGTAGTCGGCACCAGGTTACTGGCATAAAGGAAAGTATGTTTAGTGGGGAAAGATAGTTTGTCTAACTACCGTGCTGCTTAATGTGCAGTAATCTTGAAGCAGGATTTACGGTGTATCTAGCTAAATTTGCTGGAGATGGCCCAGGCACAGAAAGGGATGACCAAGACCATTCTTAGCGAGGTTCAATTGCGTTAGACCTACACAACAATACCCTAAACTGACAGATTAACACTATGTGATTAGTGACATTCATGATTTTGTTGTTGGTTTTTTATTTATTGTTTCTTCTCCAACATTACAAACAGATATTAGGCTAAGGCCCCGCTGCATGTGCCGGCGCTCCCGCCTTGCGTCCTGGCGGCGCGTGCATGGCACTTCGCCGCGGTCTTTAGGGAGCCGGTTTTAGGTGCGCGGGGCGTGGCCAAAATTAGTCGGGTGGGCCATGATTGGAGGCGTGCGGCCATAGCTTTCACATTGGATTATTAAAGATTTCCCTATACTTTCTGTCATTGATAGTTACACAATTATCACTCAAAGTATTGAAAGCAAATATGTTTAAAGTGTGTGTGTGTCTGTGTCCAGCATTGAGGAAGGATCCACCCCCCTACCCCCTCCTCATTGGCTCCCTGCCACACCACGTGATGTGTCGCCGTTCGGGATCACTATCCTATTGTAGCCCCTGCTGTCTCACGCGTCACAGTGCGTAGTGAGCCTGGCATTGAGGAGGGTCTGGGGACAGCTAGGGAGTAAGTAAGGAGCTGGTGAGTGGTGCGCCCTCCGCCGGATGCAGCGGGACCCAAGCCGTAGACTGCGCGTATAGTGCCCGCGACGGGCGACGTCGCCCAAAAACAAATGCATTGCCGCCGCGCGCGCTTATAGTAAGCGCGACGGCAACAATGCGACGTTGCGAATTTTGGTAGCTGCCAATATTTGATTTTTCAAGGGCTGTCGCCTCATGTGACAGCCCCTGAACCAATCAAATGCCAGTGCGGCTGTGACGGCACCGCAAAGCGAAATATAACTTTCGCTTGCGGCGACTGCTACGGGTGACATCACCCGTCGTGGGCACTATACGCGTGGCCTTAGTCTGTCTAATAAGGGAATAGATGTATTCCGGATATATTGGCTGTGAAAAAAAGACCACAGCTTATAAAATATATACCATGTTAAAGATAGTTAGCTGTGTGTTGGATTTCATGTAATTACTAATATAGTTGTAGTACTTTTTTTGTTTTAAGGGTGGGGATTTGGAAATATCTTTCTCTAAATAGCTACATTTTATTGAACAGTATGGTATTGTCTAAAGGAATGCACATGGCAACATGTGACAAACTAGAAATGACACATGGGAAAGATAAAATGCTTGCAGGAGAATGCAGCATGAGTAGTGCAAATATATTCGGGATACTTGGCATTGCCGGTTCCCTAGTTTAAGCAGCAGTTCACACTCCCCCGCCCCCATGTTCCAGAACTGATCCGTGGTTTCCTGACCTCCGGGGCATTCACTGGTTCCCAAGATATGTGTAGTTTTGTGTGCTGGTGTGACAGAGGGGGGGGAAAAATAAGACAAATATTGCTGCACGGTCACCAAAAGAAAGTCGCATGCTGCTTTCTATTGGACCTGGAGCTAGGGTTACCCGGTGGCCATATTGTGTCCACTAGGTGAGTATTCTTACCTGGTGGAGAAACTAAATATCTAGTATATTGGGGGGAAAAGGGAAGGAGGATTGGGGTTGTATTTGGTTCCTAGCTCTGTTTTTGGCATTGTCTTCTGTACATGAGTGTATTTTAGATGGGTTGCAATTTCTATATAATAGGAATGTATGCTGAACTAGTACAAGAAACAAACTTGTTCTGTGATTTTGAAAAATGTCAGAAAATGCTGTTTGTGCCTAATTTTTATTTTAATAGCCATCAGAACGGTAATTTTGGTCTTCTCGTATAGTAGTGAGAATTAAAATAATTGTTTGTTTGGACACAAGCCCTTCAGCTGCGTGTTAAGTACTGCATGTGCATACTGTATCTGAATGGAGAAATGCATTTTACAATGACCTATTTAGAAAAATAATGCTAACAAGTATCCACAAGATGTCAGTAGAACAATTGTAGTAAATAGCAACCCGATGCAAACAAACGTTTTCTATCACATTTTAGCAGCTGTCTGTGCATATTCAAAATGTTTGCATTTGATTGTCTTTACTTATTTTGAGAGATTTTTTTACCCTTCCAAAGCGGTTTAATTTAAAAAAAATCCAATCAGCTCTTGATGAGCCCCTGGACTGTTGTATTTTTTTTTTTTGAAGAATGTCCAATGTGGGCGGGATTCCTGCTTTAAATTTGACCTAAGTGGAACTAAACCATTAGGGAGAATTTAATTTGATTCCCTGAAATGTATAGCTTTGTTACCTCTCTTTTCCCTGTGTGTTGGAAAACCCTTATTAAAAGTGTGGTCCTTTTTTCATCCTACTCTTGTATCGTTCAGTAGTTTTAGATTTGATAAAAGAGGACATTTACCTTCTGATATTTCGGTTTCTGCATATCCTTTATAGCAGCCATTACTCATGGGATAGCTCCTCCTCCTCACAGCAGCTAGACCGCTCCTGGGACCACTATATGAGGGGCTGTTATCCACCTTAGGTCAGTTAACATTTGTCAGAGCTCTTTAAAAGGAAGCGCAAAATATATTAATATGCCAAATATAAGAAGTCTCAAGGGAGGGACGTGCTCTGCCATAGAGGTCTTGAAGAAACCGAAATACCGGAAGGTAAGTTTCCTCTTTTCTTCTACATCCTCTGACTGCCAAATACTAATAGGATGAACTCCAAACTTTTGGAGTTGCGCCCCCCTGCCTGCTCTCCCTTGCTCTCAAGCCCCCTTACCTTGTTTGCCAGCGTCAAATTATGCCGTGGGGTCACGTGACTCCTGCTGCATTGCCATGGCGACGAAGCACAGCAACTCTTCTGAATCCCGGTGAGTGAGTTGGAGGCCTCGGGGAAGAGTGTGGGGCCTCTGCAACCGCTGTGCCCCCCCAAAAAAAATCCAGTGTACCCCTGAACTAGAGTAATTATAAGAGGGATTGGGGGGTGGACCCATAGTAGTATGAGAGAATGGGGAGGGGGGAAACTGTAACGGGCATGGAAATTCCAAGTGATGGAGAAAGCATCCCTGGTTATGGTTTTCCGGTTGTGCCATCTTGTCTCGTACATCTGTACTTTCTTGTTGACAGCTGATGCCTGGGGTCGACTTACGGTTGACCCCATTTGCAAACGAAGTGATCAAAACCTTTTCTGGTCTAGTTCCCATTCTCTTGGGTGAGAAAGTCGGCCTTGTAATTTGTGACTCCTGAAGTGGAGGCTGCATAGATACATGAAATCTTTTTCCTCCGTGTAGGATTCGGGAGGCTTCTGAATGAACCCTTGGACTCCTTGTTCCCCTTTGTATGTTTAAATACACTACTGCAGTGATGTCGGTTAGAATTCTCAACGGGGCACCCTTCAATGGCCTGAAGAGCTTGGATTGACAAAGAATATCGCTCGAACCTCCAATACATTGATTGGCAGACTTATTTATTGATGTCACTAGTCCTTGGATCACCTGATCCTGACGAACCACACCCTAGCCTGAGAGGCCGACGTCAATGTTCAATAGTGTCAAGATCGGATGTGTCAGACTTGCCCTCGCACAAGTTCCTGATTGAAGTCCTCTGTTGCCAGCTGAGCTTTGTGCTTGGTAACAACGGGAAAAAGAATAAGGCATGGCCAAAAAGCAGTGTGAGAAATACATGTAGATGCGGTTTAATTATATTTGAAATGAAAAAAATTCACATGTAATTTGAAAAGCTTATTGATCCCACAGGTGGATGCAAGTCCTCTTTAGTGAAGTAACATATCAGCATGACATTCAAAAGGAATAAATGTGAACAAAAGATTAAGGTTTCTCCATTAGGGAAAACTTGATGATGATGTTTATGTCCCTCAATCTAGTGCTGTACACGAAATAAGCAATTGAAACAAACAGTAATTGAACACAACCACTTTCCTTGAACAAGGGACTGTAGAGGTACTCACGGGATCCCTGTAAGTGTGGGCATCTATTGGCGTGCTCCGAACTGGCAGCAGTATAAAAGGTTTATTGGCATATTACAAGACAGGGTAAAAACACTAGCGCGTTTCATGCCCTTCTGGCGCTTTATCAAAGTGACTCTTTTTGCTAAAGTGCCAGTAGGGCACAAAACGCGTTTGTGTTTTTACCATGTCTTTTAATATGTGGCAATACATTTTTTTTTTTATATATATATATATTTCTGCCAGTATTTGGCCTTCCGTGTAACTGTGCTGTGCACCGCTATTTCTTCTTCGCTGATAACGGGAGCCTGAATTCTAGAGTAAGATTTTGGTGTCCCCAATACTCAGAATTTTTTGGGAGTGGTGTGTAATGATGTGGTCCAATGCACTATGTCTGTGACTAAAGTCCTAATCTGTGCATGAATTGTACCCTTTATGGTCTTATGAGGCTTCTGAACAATCAGACCTCCTTCGCAATCTTGTAGACATTGGAGGTTGGGAGTGACACTAGATTTTTTTTTTTCTTGTGTTGAACACAGCTACTCAATGGAAGCATCTGAGCCGACACAAGCCTGCTTTTCTTTAGGTTGATTTATCTGCCCGTAGTCTACTAATACTATAAAATGTTTTTTTTTTAATATGTATATAATATAGAGCTGAAAAAGGCTTGTTTTAGGACAACCAACTCTTCTTTGGTGTCCTCAATATTAAAGTCGATCTCTTATTCTTAATGAGCCGTCCATCACGGGTGAGGAATCATCTATAAGTTTCCGGAACACCTGCCTGCATTGAATAATCAATCAAAATATCAGGCTGCAAATCTAATGAAGTCTGTGATCTGGTTCTTTCCACAGATCGTTGAGACTGCACTTTTTCCAAAACAAAAATGCATCTTGTACTCCACGAAATTAGTCAAATGTACAGAGTTTCTTCCTCCGTACAATCAGAACAAATTGATTTGAGGTATGTAGCTTTCCTCTCCAGACTGGATTTTGCTAATTCTCTGCTGATGGGTCTCCAAAAACATATCAAAGCCCTGGAGCAAAAAAAAAAAGCCCTGTCTTATAGCAGGCAAGGAGAGACCACATCTTGACAGAATTAGGAGATCTGCACTGGCTCCTGGTGGAGACAAGGGTACATTTTAAGCTCTTGACCCTTACCTTTAAAGCTATCCATGGACTAGACCCCTTTACCTTCTGAACTGCCAAATCAGTAACACCCCCAATCAGGCTCTTGGATCTGCCCTCAACTGATTGAGCCTCGGTTTAAGGTCCATAAAGCTGGAGGGAGAGATTTTTAAAGAACCGCCCCAAGACCGTGAAATAAGAGCTCCCTGTGGCTTTAAGAAATCAGGAAGCTTTACTTTCTTTCAGAAAATAATTAAAAACCTTCATATTTAAACAAAACCTTGCAAACAGACCCTAATACACTGGCAGCCAGCTTTCCTGCTCCCATTCGTGTCCCCCCCTTTTGTTGGTCTTCCTGTCGTTCCCCTATATGTTTTTGGTAGGTCTGGGCTGGGGATGTCCCCCCCAAGTTCCTACACGTTCTCTACTACTGAGTTTCTTGCGAGTTGCGCGTTCATTTTTTTTAAAAATAAATCGGTGCTAGCATCATGTTGTAGACTGCACAGTTTCTGTTTTATCTGTATGTTGTCTGTGAACAAGGCAGTGCTCAAAATATAAATTGTTCAGGATCGCTGTTAGGGTTTTTCAAAAAGGTGCAGCTCCTAACAATTAGGTGCTCTGTAACAGCCATTCTGATTAATGAGCAGGTGCTAAATAGCTGCGTAGTAGCAGACACACAAGGCAAATGGTAATTTAGCCCTAGAAACTGCTTTCCTGGGCTTAACCTGAGCTTCAGCTCTTCAGGGGACCAGAAAACGGAAGGAACAGACATGCTGCAAACGTTCCATCAATAAGGGAACAAATAAGCTGATCTTGGCCATGACCAAAACGCTTCCGGCGCGATGCAAGTCTGGTAAGACACTTGGTTGCCGGGCACCTCACCGCGATTAAGGCCTGTCACGGTAGCTAGTGATAGGTTATAATATACACCAAATATCTGGGTTGAATTGAACATGGCTTAGATATAATAAATATAGTTTATTCCTTAAAGAAGGAGAACACACAAGATGATACAAATAACAGACAAGAAATAGCACTTAGGGTTTGGACAATGAAGCAATCAGGTACAGGATTGGCAATTCATTCAGCAATGCAGGTTCAAATGAAGACATCACGAAAGACACTGGGTATAGAGTTTATATGGAGTTTCAGCCCCATACCCTAACCTTTGGGCGCCTGAAAGTCTACCAGCCTTGTATCTGGTCAGGAAACCCTTTTGTCTGTAAGTGTGAATTATGGCACTTACAGACCACTCAGGTTCTGCGTTTCTCCGCCCTATTGTACACAATCAGAGTGGTCAAGTCTTTGATCAGGGGGGCTGTTGTAGACAAAGGGTCGCCCTTCTGAACATTAACATAAAGCAGAGCCAGTAACTTTCCCGGGCTTTTATACCAGCCTTGCAAAACAGTATATTCTTTAATATCTACACATATTAAAATAATCCGTTCTCTGGGTCTGAGCGGGCTTAAATTTGCCAGGTCCTCATGCCGGAGGACCCTTGCCATAGTGGTCAAATATCAGCCTTCCACGACCCCCAGAACAGGAGATACAAAAAACAAGTTAAAATCCCCTATTAACTTTAATGCAGGATTCTCCGCTATAAGCTAACATAAATCACTGTATTTCACTCTCCCATTGAAATCAATGGGCTCCGCCGCTATAGGCTTTCAATGGAGCAACTCCGCCATTGAAGTCAATGGGGAAATCACAATTTTCACATTTGCCCATACTCCGTCTGGTTGATTGGAGAGGGCTGGAAATGGCCATGCAGTCATGCCGGAGCAGTGACTACATGCGACCAAAATCCCAGCCTTCTGGTACTCACAGAACCGGAGATATAGGTTTACACTTTCTACACATTTGGACTTAGCTGTTTCAAAGCCACACGGCTTTCCTCCATTAGAATCAATATGGCCGGCGCCTCCATAGGAAACGCGTGGGCCGGTGCCGCCATAGGATTCAATGGGACCTCCGCTACCATTAGTCAATGCCGCGACCTTCGTGGCGAGCGCGACCCTTTACGGGGGTCCTTAATTCTCAGACCCGGTGGTGGTCGAGTGTGGGGGTTCCTAGGGTCTAGGGGCAAAAATAATTTTATTCCTGGGTGCCCTAGAACCTAAACTTCCCATGCCAATTGTATTTGAACTTGAACTAGTGTGATCAAAAGCTCTTTTTTAGATATTGTATCTGCTTCTGCAGTCTGCTGTTTGGATGGCTGCCAACCCGTTCCTGGAGGTCGGCGTCGAAGAATCCCCATTGAAATGAATAGCTCCATTGACTTACAATGGGGAACCGCCGCTCCTCCTCTCGGGCACCACCTGCAGGTCATCTACTGAAACGGGCCGGAATCTCCATAGGGGTTACATGGGCTGTAATGGCGTCCTATGGAGAGACTGCAAAATGGAGCCTGCAAAGGCGGGATAAGGGACAAAGGGCCATAAAAACAAAATTAACGTTAACCCTTTCCCTCCCACATAGATCCCAGTGGAAGTGTTGGTGCAGACACTGGAATGGGAAAAATACATATTCACAGGGGGATACACAGTTGGTTCTGAAGCAGGGGCATAACTACAGTACTGGACATCATTCTAGTTAACCTCTCGCCTACCAGGTGAGAGAAGGGGGTGGCCAAATGGGGTGTAACCCCTTTGATACTGGGCCAAGCCATCTCTCCCATGACAATGACCCCCTCCCGCGTCTGACTGCCCACTCCGACAACAAGCCAGGTCTGACAATCCCATGTTTAAATGTCCTGCGCGGTACTGCTACACTGCCTAGACCGACCGGGACCTTTAAAGATGGAGTGGGCGGTCTTGGCAGCGTAACAGACCCGCATGGGATATTTAAACATACGTATCGGTGCTGGCTTGTTGGTGGAGTGGGGACATTTTTCTGTCTGAGCTGTAAGGTGCTGTGTCATGGGAGACCAAGCTTTTTAACACCTTTTACCATCTGGATCCTTTGAATAAAAGCATGAAATAAAATAAATTGGGGTTATTCACATAAAGAACACACACAGCTTGAATTACCAAAATATCACAAATCAACACATATTCCAATGAAATAATAGGTTTCTGGACATGAAGTTCAGGCAACAGGACAGTCTTTTGGCTAGGGGTGCACCTTGCCACGCCTATATTTAGGCCAAATAAAAGAATTTCGTTCTGCCCTTGCAAAATAAGTTTCCAAGTTCTTAGATCTAACGAAATCCTGAGCGGGGTACAAATCTGTGATGGTGATAAAATTCCTCTTAATCCCCGCCCGCTTCTTCCTGATGTTACACCATGAGCCTGCACGAGCTTATAATACCTTCAAAACCTTATCTGGTAATGGGGAACCAATCTTGGCATGGGAGACAAATTCTGCCCTATTGCAAGTTTGCCAGTAGTCTTGGTAACCGGGCAACAAGCTTCACTCACGTCCCCCTGCTTGGCATGCCTGGCCAAACCCCCTTTGACTCATCAGAGAATCCTCTCAGTTGCTGGTCAGCTGGTTAACCTCTTTGACTCTCTGACTTTTTTTTATACATCCTGGAGTGCATCTCCCCAGGGTCCCTTAGAAACCAGGCATTCGGTTATGCATACCTGTCCCCCTTGTATGGTGGGTCATAAACTAGCAGGGTGAATCTTTTAATGTATCCTGTCCCCTGCCTGTCATGTAAATTCCCCCACCTCACATAACTGTAAAGGTACTTACACAAGGGCCAGGCCCGTTTTATGCATTTACACACATGGTACTATTAATAAAATCATAACAGTCTACATGTCTCTCTCCTAATAGTTTGCATACACAAAATTAGAACATTAGTACATTCCTAACGAAAGTGATACCCTTAATTGGATAAGCTTTTTGATCTGGGCTTTAAATGGTATCTTTCCCCATCCAAGGCGTACTTCTCCAATTAACCCCTTAAACACAGGCTAGCAGCCCTAGACCGCAGAGCTGACACTTTAAGCACACATTTGATGACTCGGGAGTTACTTTGCCGGACAACCTGCCTTTAATTGATGGCAAAGATAATGCGTCACATGCGGCAGACATTTTTTGCCACGAGGTGCCTTGGAGCTGGGTCTCCTGCCGGGTAATTTGCCCCTGCTGCCACATGCGGAGCGCCGGTGGGATTTGACCGTGACCAAATGTCCCATTTCGCAAATACGCAGGGAAAACGCATGCTTTTTTTAAATACCTAGCGTCCAGAACCAGCTTCCTCCCTAGTAAGGAACTCGCAGAAGTGTACTGGAGGTTTAAACATTGTTGGTGCCAAAAATATGCTGTCTGTCATGACCTTAGTCGGTACCGAAACGCTGTGGCATGAGGTCCAAGCACCTTCACTCTACAGAGTAGGAGCCTCGGGAGAAAGATGCCTTGCAGCACTGAAGCAGGGCTGTCTGCGGCTGACATTAGCATTGCTACTGCGCTTAGAAAACAGACGTTCTTAAGCTGGGGAAAAGGTAGGGAAATCTCCTCCTCATCCGTTTAGGGAAGCATGAGAGCGGCCTGCAAAAATAAAAACTAAAATAAAAGGGAAAACAATGTCTTGTACGACAAATGGTTTCAGTTACAGTGTATAACCTTCCAAATCTCACAGGGTTCTTCAGGTATGATAGTTGTTCAGAAAGTCAGATATCATTTTTGTCTATTGTCAAGTTACAGAATGTGTGTAATATTTTTCTTGTGAAGAAAAACCTTATGGAGATTAAGAGCTTGTACATGCTGTAAACTATTTGCTGGTCCAATAAAAGGTACAGTATATTGCCAACTTTCTTCTCCCCCCCCACATAAACTGTGTTGTTGCTCTAAAAATTTAATTTGTGATACTTTTAAACAAACAAAACTATATTTTCTTTTAAATAAGTATCACCGATTTTTACATTTTAGAGCAAGTCCCCTACTCTTGACATATTTTAATTGTCCTCATCTTTGTTGAAAAGACTCAGATTGTGATTTTCACTGTTCTGTTTTCTTAAATTTCCTAATTAACCAGTCCAGTTTGGACAAGTCTGTAGATAAGCACAATAAAAGTCAGCAATAATGGCTTTTTAAAATGATCGGAGCTATATTTTCTATGATCGAGAGAGCATTTATAGTTGACTTTTATTGTGCTTTTCTACAGACTTGTCCAAACTGGTAAAGCAGAGCTGAAGATTCCAACAGACATTAAACACACTTTAATTATGGCTGTTTAAAATAAATATATATATATATATATATATATATATATATATATATATATATATATATATATATATATATATATATAAAATGACATCACCCAAAAGCAGAGGCGCCCAGAAAAACAGCATGGAATCCCCTGCTGAGAAACAAGTGCATTTGGTGAGACTCAGGCCCCTCCCTAGTGCAGGACACCGGATGAAGCAGGAAATGGTCTATGGGCCACGAATTTACAACATTTGAAACTTTGATCTTTTATAAAGTCAGTGAAGGGGTTAAATCACTGGAACATGTTATAGAAAGCAAATTATGTTATGTCAATTTAAAATCAAAATTCTGTAGAAAATCACAGCTGAAAGAAATATTAAGTATAAACAGAGCATTTAATGTATTCATTTAATATTTTTATTGTAATAACTCAATAGATTTGCCATGAGAACTAATAAAAGCTCTTCCCCAGGTATCCTTTTTATATATATTTAAAAAAAAAAGTATATCTATCTCTATCTATCTATCTAATATATATATATATATATATATATATATATATATTAGAGAAAAAGAGAAAAGAAGCGCCCGATCCTTGTGTAAAATCAGATGAACAAAGTTTTAATATCTCATGGACAAGACAAATGCACACTTACAATTTGTCTGATAAAATAAAGCATGTTATGGGACCTGCCCATGCACCAACTGAGGACTCCTCGGTCTCTTTGTGTGTGAGTGTCAGTATTGGCTCCAAAAAGGATGTTGCTGTCAGCTGCTGTCTCCAGGGGAGTAATCCTTAGTGTTTGTGAGCACTCAAACTCCACATGCAGCCGTCATTTAGCCTTTCTTCTCACACTTGAAACCGGAAAAAAATCTTCAGGCAAGTCCTTGCCTCCTCACACTGGTGCAGGGTGCTGCCCTGTCACTGTAGGCTCACAGCCAGATATCCCTACGCGTTTCTTCCGACTCTGCGGATTTCATCCCCTGGGTTAGGGTTAAGGTGCATACCCAGAAAACCACCCACAGACAGCTGTTTCGACCTTGATGGGTCTCTTGCATTCCCAGTAAAATCAACCCCACACTGATGAGACCCATCAAGGTCGAAACAGCTGTCTGTGGGTGGTTTTCTGGGTATGCACCTTAACCCTGGCTGTGCTCAAAGCTGTGACCATGCAGCAAGCTTAAGCCTATAGGGAACCATGTTAAAAATGGTTATTGAGGCAAAAAGTGACACTGTGTGCTCATTTGCATGTCATTTCCCAGAATCCCTTGCTGCAGTGGAAGTGCTGTATGCTGGGTGATAATGGGGAAAGGCGGGGTTGCAGACCTGCCTAAGACATGCAGATGAGCATACAGTTATATTTACATATTTGCTTTCCTGTGGAGGGTTTTTGTCACTTTTTTTACTCACCATAACTTAACTCAGTATATTATATATATATATATATATATATATATATATATATATATATATATATATATATATATATATATATATATATGATATACTTTTATTTTTTTTTAAATATATATAAAAAGGATACCTGGGGAAGAGCTTTTATTAGTTCTCATGGCAAATCTATTGAGTTATTGCAATAAATATTAAATGAATACATTAAATGCTCTGTTTATACTTAATATTTCTTTCAGCTATGATTTTCTACAGAATTTTGATTTTAAATTGACATAACATAATTTCCTTTCTATAACATGTTCCAGTGATTTAACCCCTTCACTGACTTTATAAAAGATCAAAGTTTCAAATGTTGTAAATTCGTGGCCCATAGACCATTTCCTGCTTCATCCGGTGTCCTGCACTAGGGAGGGGCCTGAGTCTCACCAAATGCACTTGTTTCTCAGCAGGGGATTTCATGCTGTTTTTCTGGGCGCCTCTGCTTTTGGGTGATGTCATCAGTCAGACATACAATAGAGACCCTACTACTACTAACTACCGCCCTATATACCTCCTACCTATTGCCTCCAAACTGCTAAAATGTCTTGTGTTCTCCCATATCATCAACTTTCAAAATTCCCATTCCCTCTTGGACCCTTTAGAATCTAGCTTTTTTACAGCTCACCCAATAGAGACTGTCCTCTTTAAAGTAGCAATGATCTCCATGAAGCAAAGTCCCAGGGCTTTTTTCCCTAGTTGATCTCTACTTCCTTCGATACTGTTGATTACCCTCTTCTCCTAATTTAAAGTAGCCAATGATCTGTCACGCACGGCACCCTGCGAGCACACGACCTGCATACGGGACAAGGGTTAAGACCGATGCTCGCAAGCACTTCCACTCTTCACCTCCACAAAGGTCTGTCAAATGGACAATATCTCCTCTACAGCAGGGATGCGCAAACTGGGGGGCTGGAGATTTTTCTGGGGGGCGTGGCACTTGCAGAGGCCCCACGCTCTTCCTCAAGGCATTTTAATTAAATTCCGGGGGTCATGTGCGGCCTCCAACTCTCAACTTACCGTTACTCAGATGGCGTTGTGATGTCGATATGACCCTGCCGTGTCATTTGACGCAGCTCCAAGGTAGGGGGCAGGGGTGGCGCGAGCACCTGGCAAGACGGGGGCGCAGCAAAAGTTTGTGCTTGCTCCCCTGCTCTACAGGACCAGGATCAATACACAACCCACAAGCTGCCCCATCTTCACTTTGCAAAGGTCCCTCAAAGGAGTTCTATTTCTCTTAAATCCGTCCCAATAAACCACCGCCACAAACAGCACACAAGTGAGCACATGACTTAGATATCACAAAGAAAAATACAGTGTGAAAACAGCGCTATGAATAGTGAAATATATATTAAACCCTAGCTTAGGTAGAATTAGGCCGCCAGGTGAGTGCTGATTGTACAGTCAGACACTTGTATAAGTAAAGAAAAAGAAAACCGGCGCCTTACAAGTTCAGTAGAATATAGGAAGTCCAAAACGATATCATTAAAGTCCCCACAAAGTCCTCTGTAGCTAAAACGATGGCAGAATTGCTGTGCAGCTCCCACCGTGCATGAAGAGTTATGTGGAGAAAAGACAAACAAACAAAATTATGGTGCAGTATGTCAAACTAATACAACTGACAAGATGACCCAAAACACTAATGACAAAACAAGACAGACGAACTAGACAGACAATAGCAAGGCTAAAAATGATAAAAAGCTGGTTTATTAAAACAACATAAATGAAGGGTTCCAGAAGACTAGAAAATCGCCAGGTCCAGATAATTGTAAAATTGGGACCCTACTCACAAGATGTCAAATTGTAACAGGCAATGGAGATAAACGCCGTGCTGCTCGTCCATTGCAGTGGTAACCGAAGCGCCTCCCTGTGATTCCCTTGCCTCTGATGTATGCCGCGTCACTGTGGTGCGGGACCTCCAGGCGGATGTCACGTAACTGGAAGGAGGGACTTCCTGGAACGGCGTTTTTTTCAACTGCAAGCCTGGATCAACTGCACGTCTTCCTTCACCAAACAGACAGCTCTAAAAGAACTTTGGGAAGGTCCCGCACCACAGTGACGCGGCATCCATCAGAGGCAGGGGAATCACAGGGAGGCGCTTCGGTCACCACTGCAGTGATCGAGCAGCATGGAGTTTATCTCCATTGCCTGTTACAATTTGGTATCTTGTGAGTAGGGTCCCAATTTTACAATTATCTGGACCTGGCGATTTTCTAGTCTTCTGGAACCCTTCATTTATGTTGTTTTAATAAACCAGCTTTTTATCATTTTTAGCCTTGCTATTGTCTGTCTAGTTCGTCTGTCTTGTTTTGTCATTAGTGTTTTGGGTCATCTTGTCAGTTGTATTAGTTTGACATACTGCGCCATAATTTTGTTTGTTTGTCTTTTCTCCACATAACTCTTCATGCACGGTGGGAGCTGCACAGCAATTCTGCCATCATTTTTGCCTCAGAGGACTTTGTGGGGACTTTAATGATATCGTTTTGGACTTCCTATATTCTACTGAACTTGTAAGGCGCCGGTTTTCTTTTTCTTTACATGACTTAGATATGCAACCAGGGTTAATACAGCCATCTCGCCTTTCTCCTCTGCAAGGTACCTCCAGTGAGTTAATATTTACCCCATCTCAATTGCAAATCATATCTATCCACTGCCACCACCTGAGGTAGTTATACAAATAAGATGTCAAATTAATACTTGCCAGGGCCCCAGATCCCCGTTTATTATAGAAAAAACTATGCACTTTAACACACCAAATTCAGTTGTAGTCAAATGTGTCCGAACACTTTAATACTCTCCCAGATCGTGCAATAGTTCATTCAGAGCCCAAAGCATTACTTATTAAATGTTTTAATATATATAAATATACAGTTCATGGGTTACAGATAAAGGATTACGAAAAACAGTTACAATAAAATGCAGAAAGCTTCTAAAATAAAAGGATAAAACACAAAAGAAAAGGCTATACAGTACATCACCCTATGCCATATGTTTCCTCCCAGAAAGGTCACTGGTAAAGCACAATGAGATCCCGTATCTGGTCCCAGATACACACTTGTAGACATCTAATTATTATAACCCTTGCTCAGACTTAAATATAATTATTTCCCATTGAACACAACCTGAACACAGCCCCTGCGTAAATCAGCTGTGAGATTGACAGTTTTACGACAGCGTAAAACACCTCCCACCAAAGGACGTTTAAAACTCCTTTTCCATATCTAAATGTACTTATAACTTCATTTCTCTAATACTTACACACACATTAGACTGAAAACAGAAAAAACTTGCGCTCAATGTGGTCTGTGCTGAAAATAGTGACTTAAAAATAAATTAATAATACAACCTGATAGGTGAAGTTTTATGCTGCTGATCAGTGGGAATGGTTCAAACACAGAGCTACATAGAAACAGAAAGAGAACAGCGCAAAAAAACCATTGTGTAGTATATTTAAATAATTTTATAAAAAGTGAAGGTGAGTATTGCACGTACATCAAAAAAAAGGGTTAATAGCAAGACATGTTAGGGACATGTTACCACTCGGCAGACACAACGGGATGCAGGCACCAGGAATTGGACGTCCTCTCTCAAGATGCTGGTATCTGGATGCAGAGTATACAGCTCAGCGTTGGGGAACCTTCCCGCGCCTTCACGGAGCTCACAGCAGTTGTTTTCAGGGGTAGATTGCCGCGTCTCTATTTTTTTACAGATATCTTTTTCTAAAGCTGCAATTGTCCTACTGCGTTCAAAGATGATCAATCTCATTAATTCTCTTGAGCATTCCTCCTGAATTCTATTCCATTCTTTCATAAATTGGATGTTATCCCTTCCAAAAGTGGGATTCTTTTGGAAACGTAACCCGCGGGGTACTCTCCCGCAGTCCAAATATCTTTGGATAGTGTTACGTTCTAACCATTGTTTGGTCTCGGTTAGTAGCAGATTTTCTAATTGCTTGAAATGGGTTTCAGCAGGAATGTCAATTATATATTCATCCTCAAAAACGTGTGTTTCATCTTTAAACATTGAATCAAATAATGCAGCCCTCTTTTCTCTACAGCTTGATAATGACCAAGCCATAGTGATGTATGCACACATTAGACACATCGATACATTCAGGCACGCATGGCGGACACAATGAGACTAAACATTTTAATCCTAAATTTAAGAGAAATATTAATGTCTTCTACCTGCTGTACCGGACGTGTCTGTAATCCGTGTGTCTCGGTTCCACGGATACACACATGTAATTTTTAGCATGTTCAGCAGAGGACGTCACATGATGTGCTCATTTTTAATTAATTCACTCATGCTGAATACTTTCGTAGCCGCGCCTCTTGAACCTTGCAAAACTCCCCAAAGAATGCATTTTGAAGCTTAGCTGCAAAAATAACCATGTTTACAGATAGTTGTCACAGGGGCCATATTTTACATCCAAGTCTCCAGACACTGCCCTTTTCTCTGTTCCATCAGCCATATACAACCCATCTTACCCTTTTAAGTGAGCCATACAGGGTAACCCACCAGTTAAGTTCTGTTTGAAGCACAGCATCCACCCGTGACAAGCCTAGGCTTGACATAAACCCAATATATATAATATTTTTAAACTCAGACTGTAGTTCATTAACCCCGTAAGGACCGATGGGATTAAAATACCTAATATATAATGATATCATGACAATCTCTATGAAGCAAAGTATCAGGGACATTTTTCCCTACTTGATCTCTACTACTTTCGATACTGTTGATCACTCTCTTCGCCTATCATATTCTACACTCTTTTGGTATCCGTAACCAAGCTCTATCCTGTGTGACATTGTCCCAAGATACTAGGCTTTCTGCCCGATTTTAGATTAGAAGTTGCAGCCACAATGTAAATGTGATCCATCCCACAGCTTCACGGTTACGGAGGCTGGTGGATGGGAAATCCAGACCAGAGTTCACAATGGTTCTAACTTATCTCACCTGCTCACCTGCTCTCCTAATTGAGGAACAGATAATTATGGCAGTTTTTTTTACTGCTTCACTCTCTCCTAGAGGCTGGGGCACCGCTGCTCCCTGCACCCGGTCAGGGGAGGATGCCCCCTTCTAGGTAATAAAAACCCTTCTTTATTCCGTATAGTTGGAAAGCGGATAAGCCGCCCAACCCTAGAGAGGGAAATCTCCGTCTAAAGTAAGCGCTCCGATTGAGCAGGATTTATTTGGTCTATGTGGTAACAAATGTTGCAGTCCCCTGCTGGGACGGAATCTAACAGGCAGACGCCTGAGTAACTCAAATGTATTTAAAAGTGTTGCAGTCCCACTGCTTGTGACTAATCTTACAGGCGCAAGCCCGAGTACCTCAAATGTATTTCAGTTAGTTGTAGTCCACCGCTGGGACAGAATGAAGCAGGCAGAAACCTGAATGTTACAATATTGTGCTACGTGCTCTCTTTGTTTACCCTAAAAGATTGTCATCAAGAGCCTGGACAGACGGCAGTGTCACGTAAGGGAGCAATTTGTCGCACCTGGTTTTCCTCATACCTCTCGCATCACACATTTTCTGTCTCTTGCTAACATGTCTTGGTCTTCTCTTGATGTGTATGTTAGTGCACCACAGGCATCTGTTTTGGGAACTCTCCGTTTGTCTCTCTCTACACACCATCACTTGGTGACATCATCAACTCCCCTAGTTTCTGCCTCCTGGCTATAGCCTTTCGGCTCTGTTTTAAACTTAATGTCTAAAGCTGAGCTCCTCATATTTCCTCCTAAATCTGGTCTAATATCTCCTTTTTCCATCACAGTAAATGGTACTAACATCTATCCTCTCGCCTAGGCAAAGTGTCTAGGTGACATTTGACTCCTCCCCTTTCCTTCTCCATTCACGGCATGGCTAAAATGTGACGCTTCTTCCTCTGTAATATTGCCAAGATCCGCCCTTTACTTGTCAATCTACTGCTAAAACTAATGCATCCCCTTATCCTCTCCGGGCTGGATTATTGTAACATATTGCTAATAGGCCTCCCTGCCTCACAACTTTCTACTTGGCAATTTATCTAAAATTCTGCTGCTATAATTATTTTAATTTCTCCCAAATGAGTCCCTGCTCAACGCTTCCTTAGAATTCCTCTCCTGGCTTCCCTACAAAGTTCTCTTGCTTACTTTCCGCCTTTGTCCTGATGGACCACTCGGCATCCTTCGACACGATTGATCACGGGGTGCTGCTGCACTGCCTGAGGGACTTAGTTGCTATTGGTGGGACCACATTTAACATGTTTGCCTCGTTCCTGCAGGGCTGGACCCGGCAGGTGGCTACTGAGTCCCATGTGTGACTGGTGGGTCCTGTCTACTTTTGGGTTTCAAGGATTGGTGCTGTCACCACTCCTTTTCAAAGTGTATGTGAGACCACTGGGCAATATCATCCAGAAGCATGATCTGAAGTGCCATTAGTATGCTGATGACACCTAGATCTATACTTCTTTCCAGGGCAGCCCCGGGATGGTTGTTACATTGACACTTGCTTAGTTGAAGTGGCAACATGGATGGAGAAAAATTGGCTGGAGCTTGATCCTGAAGACAAAACATGTTTTAGATGGGCACTCCCAGTGTTTTATACGTGAACAGTCTAATAAAATACAAGTGAATAAACTAATCTAAATCTATTGAAACATTAGTGTGAAATAAATACGGTGTCAAACTGTATAAAAATATATCAATGGTGTGAATACCAAAAATAATTGCCAGACAAGTGAAAAGATTAAATCAAGTGCAAGTAACAATATAAATATCAAGGAACCTCCACTGAAATCCTTAACTAAAGGACTGTTTCTCAAGTCCCTAAATGTGTACAAATGTCTTCAAAAGGTTCAGGGGAGTGTAGGACCGCACCATGGAAGAATAAACAAAATACAAAAAAAATAGCGCAATATTGTAAGAACACAGTGGTTGAGTCAATCAGTAACTGATGGTGACTACTCACATTTCCAAAAATTAGGCATGTCACAAATCAAGATTCCTCCTTATTAGCACATCCAGATGGTGTAACGCCTGTATGACCGCAGACCTGGCCAGTCCCCATTACTGAGGTGGGTAAGGGTATAACACGCACCCACAGCAGTGAGGGCGTGCCCGGAGTGTGGTAAGATGCGTTGCCGGGCCTGGTGAGAAAAGGGTTAAGGATATACTTGCTGAGTTTGGGGTGCCAGAAGTCGGAGGGTTAATGTCCAAGAGCCTAGGGTCAGGGGCAGGAGAAAGTAGCGTAGTGGGGTCCAAAGCAGAGTCCAGGGGTAAAGAGGTACGTAGTCGAGCCGTGCCGAGATCAATCCAAGGGAATCCAAACAGAGGCAGGAACAAGGAGCTGAAACAGAGAGCTTGGCAAAGTCACTGCACACAGGAGCCACAGAGAAGCTATGCTGAGCAACGACGGAGAGGGCAGACTGGGATTATAAGGGAAGGAGGACCAATGGTAGCAAGGGGTGGAGCGGAGGCTTGGCTGAGAGCTTGCAGTGATAGATCCAGGTGAGCAGGAAGGGAGACAGGAGAATGATACCTGGTAATAGCCGGCAGCCGATGGGGGGAGGCGCCAGCAGCACGGGAGGGCAGGTAAGAGGATCGGGTACGCGCACCTTCTGTAAGGCTGCCGTGCGCGGGCCCCGATCGCGTGCATGCAGATGCGGCATGCGCCGCGAAGGAACGGCTCGGCGTGAGAGAGGTAGGATGTTGAGGGAGCGGGGAAACGGGGCAGGGAGCCGCCGTGGGGCCAGAGGTGACGGGGACCCGCTGAGAGGCGCGTGTCCCCTGATCCATTACAGATGGATAGGCAGAATCTCAGGAAAGATGAAATAGTGTGGATGGTACACAAAATATTCGATAAAAATTCCAATAGAATCTTAAGATTTTATGCTTACAAGAAGTAGATTCTTTAGGTGCTTAAAACACGGAGTCAAATCTCCTGCATAGATGGACTTGTTAGAGACTCGCCACCTCCGCGAGCATCAACTTGCGCACTCTGTTTTCGTGTGTCACTTCCGTTATCCACTGCCTGGGAACAGGGAATGTGCTTCTTGCAGTCTCCTTGCTCTTTGAGCATATTACTCCCATCCTGCACGATCCGTACTGGCTTCCAGTGTTCTTTCGTGTTCGGTTCAAGTTAATTGTTATGGCCTTTTTAAAACCTTGCAAGATCAAAAGCCTGCCTATCTACAGTCTCTTTTGATGCCGGCTATTATCTCGGGTCCACTGGAGGCGACGGGGTCTGTGCCTCTATGCCGAGGGTACTTCATCCTACACTGGGTCGGCGGGCCTTCGCGTGTACATCTTCAGAGGTCTTGAACGCACTACCACCAGAGCTGAGGTGCATATTGACTTTACCACTGTTTCTGGCACGGTGTAAGTGTTTCTTGCTTACTTTTCCTGTCAAAATAATTGCACATAATTGTAGTTTTTTTCTTAACCTCACGGTAAAGTATTGCGATCCCCCCTTAAGTGGAGGCACGTTATTACTTAAAAAAATAAATGATTGTAATAAAAAATGCGTGTGAAATTAACAATTTTAATCAATCTGTTACTTCAAGGATTAACTTTGGTAGAAATTTGTTAAAAATACCATCATTGTTTTTGACCGGTCAATACCCTTTTTATGTTTGTGCTAATCTATAAATAGGGCTTAATTGGGAGGCTATTACTGGGTGGCTTCTAAAGGTGATAAATGTACCGTTTAGAAGGCTGTGGACCATAGCCAGATCATGGGCTGTCAGCCTCAAAGAAAACCTTAACATTCATGAAATATCCCCTGTGCATCTGAGTGAGGTGACAAAAAACACTTACTTGGAGGGCTACCTGTATATTAAATATAGGAAGTCATGGGATGACATCTATTCTGAAGAATAACGTTGAGATATTTGTAATCGTTACCAGGAGATGGATGCCATAGTGACAAACCCTTCACATTTAGGAGGTGGCAAGGGACAGATATCCATTTGTTGCTCAAATTTAGAGGCGAGCTGATCAAAATTAGTATTACCTTAGGCAAAGTCCCCTGAATCTATTGATATGAATCACGTGTCTATTTTTATTAGATAAATTAAGATCTAAATAGTTAAAAGATCTGAGTCAGAATTTAAACGTCAAGAATGGTTGTTTTTTTCTTTCAGGTCATAAATGTCAGCTAGAACTGATTTACGACACGGGTGGGTCTTGTGTGTTTCAATGCAAGAAGGTCTGGGCATAAATGTTGGCATATTTAAATAGGATATCAGAATTCAACAGAGGTATGCTTTGGGATCAGATACGTGAATTCACATCTTTTCTACCCAGTGGGATTTGGGAAAAACCGATGACATATGGCAACGTACTGTATAGGGATTTCTATTTGTTTGATCCTTTTATTTTAAGAAACTGGTCTGCATTTATTGTAACTGTTCTTGTAATCTTTTTCTGTAACCTAAGGTGTGTGTGTGTGTGTGTGTGTGTGTGTGTGTGTGTGTGTGTGTGTGTGTGTGTGTGTGTGTGTGTGTGTGTGTGTGTGTGTGTGTGTGTGTGTGTGTATATAGATATAGATATACTAAAGTATATTTTCGGACACATTTTACTACAGATTTGTTTGCAAAGTGCATAGTTTATTTTAATAACAGGGACCTTAGACTGCAAATTTCATATTTGATATTACTTGGGTGGTGACAGCGGGTATTATTGCAAACAGAGTTAGGGGTAAATATTAACTCATCTGATTTACGTTGTGCAGTAGAAAGGCGAGTTGGCTAGAGTAGCCCTGTGTATTAACCCTAGTTGCATAGATAATTGGGTTTCACTGGTGGCCCCCAACAACAGCCTGTCCCATCAACCCGTGACCCCTTCTCTCCCTGGTCAGAGCGAGTGAGTATGTTGCTGCCGCAGGTAGCTTCTCTTGGCCATGGCTATGGTCCCAAAGCCACAGTTACTCATAACAACCATTGTGGCCAAGCACTGCCATTTGCTGTACTTATTCCCTCACCTGCTGCCTCTGTAAGTCTCCCAGGATACAATTTAGATTGTATGCTTTCCGGGACAGGCATTTCCTTTTTGTCTGGTTTGTTTGTTGCACTAATTGTACTATAATTCTGTTTACAGTATTATCTCTTGAAAAGCACTGAGTTCTCTGTGGATGCTATATAAATAAAGATATCCATTCATACATGTGTTGCAAACACATTTGCATTTACATAGTGTTTGAACACTTCTGTTTCACAAGATCTCACTGGCACTTTTTTTTTATTCTTGCAAAGATGAGGTTACCTTTGATTGATTGATTGACATTGGTAGTGCACCCTCTTATTTATAACGTGCCCACATTTGGAAGAATAAAACTGCCTTGGGGGAGATGATTAAAGTGCATGGCACAGAAGAATCTAACTTTTTTTAAAATTTAATCTGTCATAGGGGATATATATCTCTCCTTTGTATGACTATTTCAAGTGACCCATTGCAGGATATTTTTGATTGTCTAATTTCAGAAAATATAAGTTGTCTGGGTACATGCTACTTTTTGGATGTTGTTTTTTTCACAGTAGACCAAATGTCAGGGGTGCGCAAAGGGGGGGTGCACCCCCCAGTGGGTGTGGGAGAATTTCCAGAGGGGACGCGGCGGCTACAGAGGTCCCGCGTTCTCCCCAAGGCACTTAAAGTGCCGGGGGGACCATGTGAGGCCGTTGCAGCTTCTCCTACCTGATCTTCGGTGACGCGTTACCATGGTAACCGGCATCAAATGATGCCTTGCAGGAGAGGGGGTGCGAGCCGGGAGGTGAGAAGGCAGGAGGGTCAAAACTTTGCGCACCCCTGGGTTATATGGTATGTAATATAGCCCTTTCAGACAAAATATCAATAGCCATATAACTGCTTTGCAAAAAATAAAACCCAATTATTTTTGCATGGTAATGAGATAAATAAGTTGGATAGGAGTTTTGTCTCTGATGTTTGAGTCACTTCCAGCCTCCTGTGTACAAGTCTCTTTTTATTTTTTTTTGTTTGGGGCAAGAATTAATTGTACCTGTATTATTCTGATGTGTATTGTATAATTCTTCATCCATCACTTCAAGGTTAATATTACAGTTCTATACATTTACAGCGGAAGTCACATGACCTAATATGCAGATGGCACCAACAGCAAATTAAAGTGTAACTTGTTCTGGCAAAAAATGGTGTGGATTATTAGGATTTACTACAAAACTGACACATCAGTTTTAAAATACAATTGCAACAATCTTAACATTTCCTTGGCAGCGCATGAGTAAACTGCCTTGGCAGTGATGGGGTTAAGCTACTAAAATACAATTTAGCGGTTGTGAAGCAGAATGTGAGCCATAAATTTGCTACTGTATCATTTCATATGATTACATAGAACAGTAGCTTCCCACCCCTGTTAAAGAAAATGAAAAAATAATTATTGAATTGCTGGTCATTCTGTAGCTTTTGCTACTTTGACTCAAAAAACAAATTGAAACCCTAAATTAACTACAAATGACATTCCTGCTGCTAATTTACTTTAGTACTTTAAAACCATAAAAAACAACAATGGAGTAACGAGTATTGAATGCTTCTCATTCCTTCAAGATTGAATCTCCTTCCTGTCCTAATTTTTGGAACTGCAAAAATGATTAGCCTGGTTACCGTTTTAAAACTGATTCTGAAACCTCTCCTCAGGGCTCTGAGCCACACCAGGTTTCTGAGGCAACCAACACACAGAACCCCAGCAAGCTCATTTGGAACCCTTGAGCCCCCACAAAATAAATATGTATGTGTCCAAAAAGGAGAGCTATTGAGCGTGGCAAATGTATACAACAAGCGACAGAGAAGCCCAATGCTACATCCAATATGACAAAAATACACAGTAAAATACTTTTCTATTCCCTCCCCACTTCCCAAGTTAGCAGGTATTTTTCATTCTACTGTATATAGATCCAATGTTTCTTTCTCCCTCCTAATAGAGGTAAATGAGAATTGTAATCCTAATAGAGGTATATTAGTATTTTATCTGGTAGTGTTAGGACCTGCGAACTGGGTCTGCCTTGTCGTGGCTCGCAGGCTTACAATGCTTTGGCAAAGGGTTAAATTAAATGACCCTTTTTCAAGAGAATATGTAAGTATTTTACTGTATTTTTGTCATATTGAATGTAGCATTGGGCTTCTCTTTCTGAGGCAACCACCCAACTTTCTATTCATATGTGAATTATTTGCATTGGCTTGTGTCAAGTGCATTGGTTGCATCTAAAACCTGACAAGGCTGGTGGTCACAAGGAGAGCTCAGAGCAGTGTTGTGTTTTTTTTAAACCCTTTTTTAGTTAAGGAACCCTATAATTATATTGTTAAATTCTGCGTAACACCAACACTCTAATAGCACGTCCGAGATCAGATGCATTGTAAATTTTATTGTATTTGGTACAATTTTCAAATGAAGTGAAAATTGCAGGGAACCCTTTATGGATATCCAGGGAACCCAATGGCTCCTGTTGAGAAACACGGAATTAAAACACAGACTTGCATTGACTCTGTAACCTGTTTGAATTAAAGCAAAACAGTAGTCACCTAAGCTTGACAGTGTGGCTACTGGTGCTGTCCTTGCATGCTAACTAGAACTCAAGTCTAGTTGTATTGTATTGTATGTCTTTATTTATATAGCGCCAAAAGTGTACTCAGCGCTTCACAAAGAATACAGTACAGGGTATTATAATTATACAATAAGTGCAGCAAAATCAGACATTAGGAAAGGAAATCCCTGCACCGAAGAGCTTACAATCTAAGAGGTTTAATGGGAAACTTATAGACAGCAGGTGAGGGAGTAAGTGCTGTAGATGGCAGTGCTTGGCCACAATGGGTGGTAGGAGTGACTGAGTTCCAAAATTCTGTATCTTAACATGAATGAGATTATCCTGAATAATACTTGAATGTTCTCTTTTACTATTTTACATGGTCTGAAGAGCACACAGAATGATAACATGGGTGTTGTGTTGTTTTGGGGCCATGATAGGTCCCCACTGTGTCTGTAAAGCCCTACGTAAAACAAACAGCGCTATACAAGAACATGCTATTATTATTATTATTATTCACCACTGATTCTACTTCCAGCAGTGCTAGTTTTCAAGGAATGAGAGAAAATGAAAAGCAGGAGTTTGTGATTTAACCATAATTCTGAGATATAATCAACAGCACTTACAAGCTACAAGTGTAGCAAATCTTCTTGGCTTAAGTAGCAGAAAGCGGCATCCCATATGAATTGTTCAACTGGCGTAAAGCATATTTAATTAATCAAAGGAATTCTGCTAATTCTACTTATTTGCTGACTGTCACTGTGCTTTTGTACCGAATTTTGTGTGAAGCTTAGCATTAAGCGTGGGGTGTTAGCAGGATTTTCCGTGAGGTCTACAGACTTGTCTTGTTAAGTGCCTGTGTTATCCACCATGCGGACACACCTTGGGGGCAGTTGTGTGCAAGTTTTTGCAAAACTACATTTCATTGGTTTTAGAGCATTGAGGTTTTTGAACTTTTATGTCACTTTCTTACTCATACCACGTGAACGTGATGTGGTTTTATTTTTGTGTGTAATCCTAATAACCCGTGAGCAGTAACAGAGAAGCTACATTTTCAAGTTCCTTTTTCTTGATTTGTAAATGGTTTAAACCAAACAGGGAAAGAAAATCAACTGCTGCTAAAAGTGTTTTTTTTTTTTTTTAAATTAAGGACTCAGTACTTTGAAGATTGGCTGATGTATATCATGTGCAGGCCAACATTGTTATCATAGAGAAGCTGGTAAGGCTTGTTTTAAAAGGGAAATGACCTTTTCACATTTTTAAGAAACTTGTTTTTTTTATTTTTACTGAAGGGAGTTGGTATCCTGTTACGGTAGAATCCTTGATCTGAAGAACAAGGCTAGTTCTTGAAGTGCCCCCTATTTCTGTTAATGTGTTTTGAGACCATGGAGCAGCAGTTGTCATTGCTGAAGAAAGTGAGTGCAACATCTGCTGTAAAATCTGTTCTTGATGTGGCTGATAACCTTCAGCTTAGTTTGAATGCAGAGCAGGGTGCTGAGGAAGTGGGACTGAACAGTGCCGGCCACTTATGCAAACAGATTGTCACTGGGTACGTACAAGTGTTTTATATACAATGGGAAAGCTGTGTATCTGAGACTGTACTTATTTACATGCATGTGTAGTTCTGTTTTCTAAAATATATACACACACTTGATACACTTGATTCTACACACACTCGGTATATTTGATAATTTATCAAAAACTAAATAGAAAGGTAGGCCATTTGTTTAGAAAGGGAAAGGACAGGGATATACCAAATAAGTAAACATGGGAAGGATGTTGATCTAAAGAGAAATCTGATTGCTATTATTTGGAGTTAGTAAGGCATTTATTTTTCCATTTTAAGAAATCATTGGATAATGTTTCACTGGGTTTTTTTGTTTTCCTTACTCTGGACCAATATACTGTAATACAAATATAGGAGAAGTATGTCATTTAAATTTAGCATAGGTTGAACTTGGTGGACATGTGTTTTTTTTTTTTTTTTCAACCTTATCTACGATGTAACCTTAGAAGAATGTTTATATTTTTAGAGGAGTAAACTATGAATATCTTTATTAATCGGTTGATTTTTAATGGCGGTTTGTTGATATGTATCAGTAAATTATAAAGTAAGGTCATTGGCTGGCACTCGTTTCATCTTTTAAGTTAGGTAAGAGTTTGTCTATGATATTTGAATCACTTTCAGCCAGCTGTGTAAGTCTCTTTCTTTTTTTTTTTTGGACAAGAATTAATTGCCCCTGTCTTCTGCTGTGTACTGTATAATACTGCATCCACTGTCTGTACACTTATAGGATCAATATTGGTTACAGCAGGGCTCCGTTTCTCGGTGCTCCGCTTTTCGGAGATCCACCGTATGCTGCGAAGGGGGCCGCCATGTCCGCCATGCGCAGAACGGGCTATCCAGGGGTTGCGTGCATGGAATGGAGGGGTTTTCTTCTGTCGAGCAAGCGCAGAACGGCGCATTGCCGGTCTGCGCATGCGCACTTAACGAAAATCGCCGGTTCCACTTTCCATTCTCCTATAATCAATCAGCAAAGATCCTGCTTCCCCTGGCACCCAATATGGTGGCCTATTTCAAGAGGAAGTGCTGTGCTTTTTTTGAATGGTTGGTATAGCAACACAAGGAATCTTAATACATTCAAACTTATTATAAAGAGTGGGAAAAATGCAGTACGGTTGATCTAATACTACACAACTGATAATTAAAAATAAAAAAAACAGGATTTTTAATGCTTTTTTTTTTTTAAAGCGGTCTCTGTAAACTGTTTTCTGTACAAAACACCTAATTGAATAGGCTTTGTAGTGCTTGTGCTTACAATGTAATATATTTTCGGAAACAATTTGCCTAATAATTCCTTGAGATCCAAGTCAATTGGCTATTTTTAATTTCAAATATGGAGAACCAGTTTGCTTGTCTGGAAACCAAGCCTGTTTGTTCAGAACCTGTACTTATCACAGCTTATTTATTTGTTCTTATGTTGTTGATAAAAGTCCTAGTAGCCGTATTGGTCCTGAATTCATTGTAGGCTGTGATACGTTTATGGGACCAAGATGGGAGAGCTCTATATATGAAATTTATATTGTATATAACGTTCAAAATGTCACAGTCCTCTTAAGAGATCTGTGAAATTTTGTAAACTTTAATTTCCCCTGTGAAGAACTCAATGTTGGTCTCCTAAAAGGTATTACAACCTACAGTACAATGAATTTAATGTTGGAAATTCATCAAGCTGCCTCTTAATATGCATATGTAATACTTTCAGACAAGGTTGGATGTAGGATGTCTGGCAATAAGAATGACTAATTAACCTTCTGTTTGCCTTTCCTCACACACTGAGGTTTGTATGCATATACATATACAAATGTCAAAATAAGTTAAGGAACAGCACAGCGATCTGTATGAAATGTATATCAAATTTATTGCAGCATATAAAAGGTGTAAACACACAACCCATCAAGCTCCGAACCCAAATGTACCACATCATATATATTTGTGTCAAAGGAATGCTACTGGGATTGTGACCATGTATAGAAAAGAGGAGGGGATACCTGGCGTGGTTTGCAAGCTTAAAATGCTTGGCCAAAGAATTTAACTAAATTACCCTCACTTGTGAAAAGCAAAACAGATAAGTATTTAACTATATAATTGGATGTTTCAGTGAGGCTTTTTGTCTTTTGTGATATTAAAAGTGGACCAACATTTCAGCACCTTTGCCAAGGTATGCATTTCCTGTTCAGCCTGGGATAGCTGGCTCTAAGCAACCCTATTGCTATTCATTCATGCTATTAATCTGGTTACCTTAGGTGGGTCTTGTAGTCCTCTAATGCTTTGCCAGTGTTAAGTTTTCCCCAGGTACATTCACGTTGACTATTTTTGAGCACTGGTAGATCAAAAGAGAACCAACTCTTAAGGATTCTCTTGTTGCTTGCACTTAAGGGAGTGATTGTTCCTAATCAAGTTGTAAGTTTCAGAAAGTGATGTGCTGGAGCAAAGGCTTTGTCTGTGAGGGTGATGCGCAAGGCTCCATGGTCCAGCAGTTTACATTGTCTGTACTACATTTGGTTTAGTTGATCGTTGAAGTTAAGGCATTTCCTCTTACCCATTTTTGTTTTAATAAATACAGCAGTTCCTTATCTTTATGGCAATGCAATTTATAAAATCTCCGTGATTGATTTGGCCCAGATCCGGTTTCCCAGGGTACAAAATATGGCCACCTATCGCAATGGAGAAAGTGGTGTGGCTTCCTTAAATGGTTGCTATAGTAACCCATGGCATCTTGGTACCTTAAACATAATTAAAAGTGTGTGGGTGTATTTGAGACTCAATCACTGCTAAAGTTTTTGTTATATAAATATAATTTGTTTCTTTCATTTTTAGGAATGAAGACTTAAAGCAAATGTTGGAAAGCAACAAAGACTCTGCCAAGTTGGAAGCAATGAAAAGGATTGTTGGGGTATGCAGGTTTAAAAAAAAAAAGTTTTTTTTCACTTGTGTGAATTTTGCAATATTGATGTATTCTCTTAATTTTGCTACATAATTTTGATCCCATAGTTTCGGACTTTTACTCTTGAGTAATAATCATCTCGGGGCGGGGCACTACCTTGCCATGAATGCCCACGGTGAAAGAGTTGACCTCTGGCCTTTATCCTACCCAGGGATTAATGGCCATGACTCTGTCTTGAGGGGTTTATTACTATCTCAGGATAATCTTTGTAATGTTTATTTTAACATATTGAAAAATACAAACTGTTCATTATCCCCTACCTTGGCTGCTCCCTTTCGTATTATCTTCCGCACGCCCTGTGGATGATCTTGTCCTGCCATCCGATTTTGCACATTTTCTCTAGACCCGCCATTATCTCCCTCATACCTGCCTCATCTGATGATCGTCCAAACCAGCAGAACTGTGGTTCCCAACTCGAGTCCTTTAAAACCTGACCCATCAGGGGCTCTTACAGATTTCCTTGCTTCAGCACAATTGGTTGTCGAAATTATGAAGCCACCGGTGCTCAAACAGAATTACCTTTAACCTGACCTGTTGGGAGCTTAAGGGCTGGTGTTATGAACCACTTATTCAGATGATTGCCCTACCAACACGGCACTCCAAATGATTATTACTGATTCTTTATGCCTGGACTTTACATATATTTATCCTGTAATATTGTTTTAACACCTATTTTCATAGATATGAACATTTTGATACATACATGAAACTTGACATCTCTATTAACATACTGTACCAAAGCAGACAAGTGGTTTTTGAGCACATACTTAATGTGAGTTTTTTTTCCCCCCCCATTCACAGAAGGATTGATGAGCAAAATTACACTAGACTTCTAGCACTCTTACTGTTCTCATAACTGTGCCCAGAACATACTTGAAAACGAGAGGTCACTCTCAATATATTACTTCCCGGTAAAACATTTTTATAAACGAATAACTTTAGACATTGTTTTCTTGGGCTACGCTTATAGTGCCGGCGACGCAACGGTCAGGCTATGGTTGCTGGAAAAATCAAATTGAGACGACTTCCAGCGATCGCGACCAAACTGTTGCTCCGTCACGCTTACTATAAGCGCACGGGATGGCGGCAATGCGTTTGTTTTGCCACGGTGTCGCTGGCACTATAAGCGCAGCCTTATTAGAGATCAAACTTATGTGAAACTGTCCATTTTGTAACATGTTTAGGCAGATACATTGTTATTTGTGCATGCACGTGATGTTTTATAATTCTGTCATAATTGAGCAATATGACCCTCATCTTGGTCCTGATATTGGAAGTTCTGCTCCATTGTAATAGTTAATGAAGTGAAGTCGGCAGCTAGATTTATTTTAGTGTAGCTGAAATGGCCACTTGCCTAGGAGTCTGACATGCAACAGCTTTGGCGTTTAGGCTTCCGGTCGAATTCTCGAGGAATTTGTTTCCTATCTATTGCTCAGAATTTGCCGGGTACAAATGCAACCGCTCTCAACCTTTCAGTCTTTTCAAGAAGTTGCGAGTGACCTTAATTGGCTTTGCCCTATTGGAGATTATTACAAAGGTAGAAGTATGGAAAATGGTGTTAGGGGTTAAACCTGCAGTATATTACTATCTCTACTGTACTTGTCAAACGATCACAGAACTTGATGAACAAGTCTAGCAGTGTGATGGAGACAATGATAGCAAATTCTGGCACTTCATTACAAACAAATAACCACTTAAAAAAAAAAAAGTAGCAATGCTAGTCACTCAAATGTCAAAGGATGTACATCCAAATGTAAAGCCGCAGTTCTACATTCCCCCCCCCCCCCCTTTTTTTTCTATATTTTTTTTTTACATTTATGCAAAGCATGTGACAATGTGGCAGTCTTACACTTTTACTCTGACACTTTCTCCTAAATCTCCCACTTTTTCTGCAGTAAATTCGTACTTAATGCACATACTATGGTTTTAAGTGTAGTCTTGTTGCCGTTTGAGAACCAGAGTTCATTGTTAAAACAAAAGAATGTCAATTTGGGGTATTAAAATATTTAAAAATATTTTAATGGTTGTAATATTTATTACAGTAATAAGACTACATTAAAAAAATAATTGTTTTTATGTTAATGCAAATAATAAACAGAGCGGGAAATTTAAAAAAAAAATATTTGTTTTTACCTAGTTTGATGGGAAATTTAACACACGTAAAGCAGTATTTTAATACTGTTGTATTTAATTTATTTTTGTCCAAATGGTCTGAATTTGGATTCTTCCAGATTATCAACTGCCTTGCCTCACAGAATTCCCAATTGGGAAATAGTCCTGGCATTTTGTGTATTAAATCTGGACTATTAAACCATTTTCTTCATTCTCTATGATATCGCTGATAGACACACACATTCTGTGAGTGAACCATATTAGAAATATAGATATTTTTCAGAACAATGTTTTACTTTGTTTAGTAACCACTTATGGGCAACTTTGCAACTAGGTTGTATGGAGAGAGGTTCCGTGTTGAATGTAAGCTTTGTTTAATAATAATAAAAATAAATAAATATGAAGTACAGTATATTTCAACTTCATAAAAAAAAAAAAGTAGCTCAACCCCATATTAGCATGATCTGCTACAGCGAAAGAGGAGAGAAATGCAGATACTGGTAAGTCCTCATGCGGCAAACTTAACGCGATACCGGTTATAACTAACACGTTCTCATTCTGTGGACCCAGAGGACCGCGTTATAACGGGGTTCACCTGTATCTGTAATTTTTTTAAATGCCCGCATGTCATGCCAATTAACAGTTTTTCTCCAAGATGCTTTGTTTTATATTCTCCAAAATACAATTTTACTAATGTACTGATTGGCAGTTTTCTGTGAATTTATTTGCTTATTGAAGCAAATTTGAAAATAAGTTAAAACATTTAAGCTGTCATAGGTGGATAGAGTATATAAGATACAGATACAAAACACCCATCAGTTGACCCTCAGAAGAATTGAAGTGGGACTTTCTGTGAATGCCTCTGAGACTGGTGAATGAGTAGTGGTAGTGTTGAATCTATTGGACTCTATCCCTAGACAGCTTTATTAGCTGGATATAATTGGGAGGTACAGTAGCAAGTCAGTTTAGCCTGCAAGTAACCATAACTGGCAAACTATTTTGTGCCCTGTACTGAAAATTATGTTTCCAATTTTGTGTTGCTCCGATGATGCTCATAAGAATTGCTCTATTTGCCTGTTAAAACCATACTATGGAAAACACTAGATTTTCAAATCCGCACTGATAACCTCAAACTCCTTTAAGTCGAGTTAATTGATGGAAATATGTTTTATTTTGACATTTGCACCTATAATCTTGTATTCTGGCAGATATAAAACTGAGGGAACTGTAAATTACCATAATTTCTACACTTTGTTTGGAAACTTCTTTAGAAGATGAATGCTGTTAGAAACAAATATCTAGGTGTATTTCAACGGTTTCATTAGAATATATATTTTGTTTTTAAGATGATTTCAATTGGAAAAAATGCTTCTGAGTTATTCCCTGCTGTTGTGAAGAATGTAGCCAGCAAAAATATAGAGGTAAGCAAAATGAATACTATTATGTTTTAATACAATTTTTATGTTTTAACAAACTGGTAACGATAAGCATTTTGTTCTTTAAAAGTTGGTAATATATCCTTTCATAATATTGACAAACCCCCTAATTAAGTTTGTCATACTAATTATTTTGCACATGCTGGTAGGTGTAGCCACCATATTATTTCTTGAGAAATAAGCCTATTATGTGTTTTATAGGACAAACATGAGAATTATACATTAGTGTTTATGATTTATGTAGGGATATATAAAATGCAATTTCGAAAGCTTGTGTAATAGTCTCTGCATATTTTTCATGCTGGTCAATAAGAAATATCTTGCTATATAGGTAATTTACCCCCCCCCCTAAGAGCTTCATGAACAGTTGTATTAATTGTAAGTACAGTAGAAGACAAAAATTGCTATTCAGTCAATAAAACCTAAACTCTAGTTTGTGATCCATATCAATAAGACTGCTAAGCACGTTAAATGACAATATTTTAGTGTTCTAATTTTAATGTTATTACACAATCTTCATCTGCAGTTCAATCTTCACATGACCTGTGACCAAAGGTAAACAGTACAAGGCATGTAAATGCACTGGTGACATTCAATTTTTTGTTGTATATTTTGTTAGAGCAGGTTAACGTTATGAAGTGTGAAGACCTGCAGAAAACATAATTTAAATCTCTTAATAATTGGAAGAATATGCAAAGAAATCATTAATATATACAAATAACAAATATTGATTAATCATTGGTATATTTAGGGTAATTTCATAAAAAAAGGTGATTTGGAACAGAACAATTAAAAGTTTACATGCAATGCATGAGTGCCCTGACTTTGTGTCAGGACTAGTAAATGCTACATTCATAATTGCCCAGACCAACACAAACAAAAAGGCCATATATGTATTGTCAGAGCCTCCCTCTGAACACAACCCATCATCCAACACTCCTTGATGACCAGATCCGGCTGCCCTCCCTGACGCCCATAAAATGACCACGAAGGGGACCTGCAGACCTTGCTCTCCTCTGTTAATTTGCATCCTGTTTTCATTGCGTGAAGGGCCGCAATCTTCACAAACTGCGTCACAAATTGCAGTTGTTACTGTATGGCTAAGGATTGGGATCCTGAAGCAGGCAAATAACCGTACTTTAGATTAACCCTGTCTTCCACTTTTATTGTCCATTTTCTTAAACTGTTTTGTACCTCCCCCATTCTGCCTTGCCCTGTCTCTTTGTAGTTAATGGTTACTGCTAATCTCCTTTGTATTTTGACTCATCTGTAGTGTCTGGCAGGATTGAAATTCCTTGGGGGTCCTACTAAATGGTATTGCAGTCTGTTGGAGACTCATCCTGGAGTGTGGTGGTTATTTTCCTCCGGTTACCCCTCTTTCAGAGCCAGTCAAGTTTTTCTTGTTCTTCACCTTTTCTTGATTAACACACACCCATGTACACTATATTCGGCAATTTGCTACTGAAGGTGTGTGGTTCAATGTGTTACCAGCACACCGGAAAACTTTATCTGAACCAAAAGCATTTAAGATGAGAAGTTAAATCCTTTGAAAATAATTGAAAAATCACTCCAATAAATGTCTTGTCCTTAATGAACTGAAGGCTGCTTGCAAAATTATATACTGTGAATGTATTTTTACGAGCCCAAGCTGCATTAGCCTTTCTTGGGATAGGCACCAGATGTTGCCAAATGACAGGATGGATGCAGTGTGTGACCCTGTACGGTGCTGGAGGTACAGACCAAAATCAAAGGTTTAGTCGATATGTCATGAAGTTTGATGTACTAACATTGATAAACTAATTAAACAGACCTTCCTGTGTTCCCCACTACTAATATGGCCCTGTTATGATTAGTTTCACAGTCAGGCATGTAGTAACATTGAATGAAAGTAACTGCAAAGAGAATGGTGTAGTCACGCATCTCTAAGCACTCCCATATCTGGTCACAGAGTGGTTTCAAGGAAAGGAGCCTTTCACTGCACACCTGCAGTCATTCAATGCACAGGCCTCTTGTGGTCACTATTGATTTGCTCTAATCTAAAGCAGAACAAGGACAAATGTTGTATTTTGCAACCTTCTGTGATTTAATATTGTTATGTCTTTTGCCCCAGCAGCCACAAAAGTGCCTCTCTGGAGAGTGAAAGTATACAATTTATTTTGTTACTTCAAAAGTTTGAAAATATACTGTGTTGACACGTTGACACGCTGGTTATGAAGAATCCCCTATCTTGTTTAGATGTAGCAGTCTGTTATTCTAACACGTCTCCTGATCCAAGTTACGTTATATGATTATGTTCATCCTTTCATCCTGCTCAGGCTAATTCAATATCATTTTCTACTTTTTTTTCTTCAGATAAAGAAGTTGGTTTATGTTTACCTGGTGCGATATGCAGAGGAACAACAAGACTTGGCTCTCTTATCCATTAGTACTTTTCAACGTGCTTTAAAAGTAAGTTTGCTCACTGGAAGTTGTGTAAAAGTTAAAAGTGGAGAATAAACAAAAAATGAGTTTATACAAAAAACGAAATATATTCGTACAATGTGCCATGCAAAGTATTTTTTGTTTTTTGCCTGTGTGCAGATCTTATAAAAATATATATATTTATGATTATAATTTGTAGAAATGTTTATTAAGCCTTCTATTTATCCTGCGTTTAATAACGATGACACAAAAATACCATGAAACAAATGTAATAGCAAAGTTGCACATACAGTTCCAAAAGGGAAGCATGTTCCTGGTTGTAGTTTGTAATTAAGGATGTTAATGGGAGTTTCTGTGCGATAGTGCCCCGATCGGCACTATCTCTGTTTAATGAACCCCAAAGAGGCTGGTTTAGTTGCGGTACCTTGATCGCCATGAGTTGTTCAACTGAAATGAACTTCTTTCCTCTTTGTACCCCGGCTTCTACTGTATACGTTAGCTGTAGAAATGTTTCTTGTGTTCTATACTCATCTAAGCATGCTTCAATAATGTTTAATAATGCTAATAAACGGTTACAATTAAGAAAATATCGTGAAAACAGATTCTTTACCAAATGTGAACTGCTTTGAAATCTGTAGAGCAGCAAGTTCCCAGGCGTCCTCTGCAGCCAGTAAATTCCTCATGAAGGTTGTACATCTATGGAGAACTACAATACTTAGGTTTTTAAACGCAAAATAAAATTACCTAGGTTTCTCTAATATTGCTACAATTGTCAAAATACATTCACTCTGCTATACTTTCAGTAAGGGGGGCTGAGGGCCCTTGAGGGAGTCGTAGTTTTAAATATATGTGCATGGGAGCTGTAGCACCCAACTGCTTCTGTCTGTCTCACTCTTCTCCCTCTGTTCTGGTGCGGGCTGCTTGCTGGTCCTGGAAACGGAAGCACGGCACACATCTAAATACTAACAAGCAGTGTGCCTGATATTCTGATTAACCTCTCAAGATGCATGGCAGCCAAGATGAGGAGAAAGGAGTTGGGAGAGAACTAGGTAATGGGAAGAGAGGATTAATTGGGAGCCTGGCACAGAGAGGGGTCATGGGATTCAGGGGAATGAGAAAGGTAATGAGTTGATGGAAGGAGAACGTTTTATTGGGTATAGTGAGAAGAGGTGACAAACATTGAGAAAATTGATTTTTTTACAGGTAAGCAGTGTGCCCATAAGATTACCAGCTGTTACTGTTTATTTTTTTTACATTTTCTGCATGCTATTATCAAACGCATGCTGTTACATGGCTGCAGTGCTGCCAAACACTTTCCTGAGGCCCAGGACTAGTGTCCGGGGGCCCCAACTGTTGAGCTGGGGAGGGGTTCTGGCCCTAACTTCTCACCAGTGGGAAGTCCAGGGGCCCTAACTTTTCACTGCAGGACTGGTGTACAGGGGCCCTAAATGCTGTGCGTGGGAACCAAGCAGCTGATGGTGGAAGTAGAGCAAAGAGTTCTCAGGTCATGGCAGAGTTGAATGGGCAGAGAACTACGTTCCTGAAATGTCAGACCTACATATTGCAGGAAGGTCAAACGCCAATGCAGATTTCCTTTGTTGAAATGCAATCCATTCAGGACAATGGGCTGTAGATTCTTATAAATATATTAAAATATTCGAATGTTCCATCAGCTGGTCATAAGTTAAGGTCTTAGCAAGTGGACTTAATGGCATTGACGTAAAATACAAAGTTCTTGCAATATTCAAGGGCAAAACAAATAGATCTTTAAGTAAAAATAGAAAACATTTAAATATTAGGCGCAGAGGACCTATCAACCAATGTGATTGATCCTGTTGCTTAAAGGCAAGAATAGCCTCAACTTCAAATGTGCAGTACAGCATTTGGAGATGGCTTCTACTCTGATATAAATTGAAGCAAAGCAAATCAGCCGATGTGTCTGTAGCAGACATTCTTGGGTTTTGTTTCAAGACTGTAGCTGATCGTGATATGATTTTCCGTTTTTCGCATGTAGACCAGAAACGGAGGCCTCAGATCAAGCCTTTCGTTACAACCTGGAACCTTAATCTGGTTCTTGAGTCATTACTGGATGAGCCCTTTGAGTATATTTCAGAAACATCCCAGAGACGTGTAATGAAAGTGCATAGGAGCAGGGTTCGCTCTGTAAATGCGCTATACACGACATTGAGATAGGTGATTAAAGTTGTGTTCCTTATAGCGGTGATTTCAGCAAACAGAGTTTGAGAAAATCACACTTTAGCCTTTAACAAGATTATCATTAATATCATGTAAATAATTATTTACAAAAAAAGGGCCAACATTTAGGTCCTATTAAAGGCCATGAAAAGTCCTTTCAAAGATTTGTATTATTATTTTAAATGCACCATATAATTATTTAAACAGCCCCTTGTGGATTTTTGCTCTCTGTGGTACAGTATAACAAGAGATGTTTAGCTTTACTTCAGACAACCATTTAAAACCTGAAGAATATATTTTACCTATCATTTTTTCCCCTCGAACCCGTTCTTTATTTGATCCTTTTTACACCCTTATGCTGGGGCGAATAGTTAAGGTACGGGGATCATATTTTTTTTTCCCCCTTGTTTCAACAATACAATGGGCATTCCACTTTTGGAACCGTACCATGTCAGTTAGCTCCTCCTTAACTATGAGCCATCCCCAGATTGTACTGGGGGAAAATAGGTACAGGATGTATTGTTGTACTGATGCTAAAATACGTCTTCAAAATATGCCTCTTGGCATCCGTTTTTCACCAAAATTTGTCATTTGAGTCTCTTGATACAAAGCCATTTTGTACTCACAGCATCTAACTTGTGCTTTAAATTTCCTGTTTTAGGATCCTAACCAGCTGATACGTGCAAGTGCTTTGAGAGTTTTATCAAGTATCCGTGTGCCAATTATAGTTCCAATAATGATGTTGGCCATCAAAGAATCAGCAGCTGACTTATCACCATATGTAAGGAAAACTGCATCCCATGCTATACAGAAGCTATATAGGTAAGATGCCTCACACACAAATACCCAGTTGGCACCTGACATTAAACTGCTTCCACCTTACTACTGATGTGCATGTATTTACTCACTTGTAATAGCTTTTGCTTGTTGTAAATGTGAATATAAAGCAGCAGCCCATTTAAGCACAGAAGAAAAAACATTTTGCATCAATAGATGAGCTTCCTTTAACAATGTTCTAATTATTTAAGCAAAAATAATATAAGCTTTACCTTTTCAGCTTCGTAAGCAGAATGCTTTTCACACCATTCATTACTTTATCAGTTCTGACCTCGTCAGAAGTATACTCGGGGAGGGGACTCTATACTTGTGGAAGGGGGAGCGGGAAGGTTGCATACCACACATGCTAAAAGAAGTCAAACCTACCCTAAGTTTCAGCTTTATACTAGCTAGTTAAAACCTTATTTAGATGCTACTTATAGCTGCTAAAAAACAAATATTTTTTTTATTCATTCTTAAACTTCTTAAGCGTGATAATATGTGGTGGTGATTTTGTTCCTGATGGGATCTGCACCTTAGAAGTACTATTCCCACTTAGCATAGTACGGTATATTGGCTTTAAAGCATGTAACTCATTGTCTAGCATTGTAAGGTTTTTTTTTTTTTTTTTTTCTCTATCAAGATACACAATTAGTATTTTTTTCAGCAACTGATGTCTGTCTTGCAAAATATAACTACACTGATTTTCATTCTTGTTCTTAAATCTTTATTGTGTGCATTGAATTATTTTGTTTAATTTAGTTAGCGCTGCAATATAAAACATTTAATGTATACATTTGTTTTATTTAATTTTTTTTTTAGTCTTGATCCAGAACAAAAGGATGTGCTTATTGAAACAATTGAAAGACTTCTTAAAGACAAAAGTACGGTAAGTGGGTTATGTAGTGAACAACACATTTAGTGTATGCAACTTGTTTATAATAAACCTCATGATGTAGAATTGGATGCCATCCAAGCGTCAATTAAAAAAAAAAAAAGTTATAATATATGCAGCTTTTGATTTACCTCTACTGAAAAGTAATTATCTCGGATGCTTATCGATTCTTCCATGATCAATCAGCAAAATCCTGCTTCCCAGGGTTCACTTAATGGCTGCCTTTCAGTTCCAATCAATGCTTCAGTCGGTGTAACTCGGCAGCTACAATGTCTTCTTATATTACGAAAGTAACATGAACTATTGTATGATGCGCTGGCCTTTCTGTTTTTGTTTGTAACATTGACTATTGTTAGTTTGCGGCTGAAACTGCTGGGAATATTGGCAACAAATGATCACAAACAGGAAAGTGTTACAAATATCTTGCACTGCTAGGGCAAGGGTGTTAAAACTTAATATCGAAATCAAAGGATGCTTATTAAAGCTCATTAAAATGGCATTAATATTTACTAAATATTTATATTTTTTAAATCAACTTATTTAATACTACAGCACTGCTTTATTTAAAAATACAGTCATGTAGGATGTTGCATGGCATGCTCCTATTTAACAAAATACCATGTTAATTATAAAAAATGGCAAGAGATGTCAAGTCATATAAAGTGCTCACAATATCTGAAAACTGCATGAAGGCTGTATTTACTTACTAGTTCAAGTGTTGTAAAAAACCATCTTACTGCCTAGATTACAAATGCTTTTCTGAAATTCCCAGCTCTTCTTTTAGATCTATTCAATATTTTTATGAAATATTCAATTCACATTTTTTTAAGTTGCTTTTATGAACAGAGTGCATTTCAGCCCATAAGTTGTTTAAGATTTAAAAAACAAAAAACAAACCGCTTTATTTTAAATGATAAACATGAGTCTTTGGTTATTTTACAAAAGGCAAATAGATTTAAATGTATGAAAAATGTGCTTAAGCATGTATTTTATGCCAACTAAATGACAATCTAAATACATAGTAAACTAAATGTAAGAATATATTCCCTTGCAAATAGAAAATACAGTATTTGTACTCTACGTGAGTAATTTGTCAAACATTATATAAAAACATTGAATTACCTGTAATTTGGTAATATATTTTCTTTTGAATGGAGAATGAATTCTATGTAATAATAACTTTTTCATATAGCACATTCCTCCCAATGGGACTCAAAGCGCGTCACAATTACAGTACAGAGCACGGTTCACAGCACATATGAATTCAATACAGTCACAGCCTCTGCCCAGATGAGTGTACAATCTGCTTTTGGTGCCTGAACACAACACTTGTGTTAAACCCCCATTTTCTGACCTGTTTAACCTTTGATGAAGATATTATTGTGGGCTGCATGTAAGGGAGACCTGTAACTTTCTCCAGCAAGTTTTTTTTTCTTTGTTTATAAGAGAACCCTTTTTCTAGATTTAACCAAAAAATAAAAATAGGGTTTCTAATCTTAAAGCACAAGAAATGTCTAGGAACAATTAATTCATGTTTGTGTGGTTGTCTTGTGACACATTTTGGTTATACATTTTACTCTCTCCATTAGGATACACAGGGCCATATTTACAAAGCAGTGCAACTCTGACACCTTCCACCATGGCTTAATAAATATGGCCCCTTACAGTCATTTCAAGTGAATGAGCTGTAAGTTTAGAACGGGACAGTTTGCCTCAATGTCGGCTCCTGTGCCCGATCGCTGTCCATTTAACCGCGCGGCGGATCCGGCAAGCCAGGTCTGCATGTCCGGACCGCCAGCTTCGACAATTGCATGTTTAAATGTGCCGCCACATCGCCACACTGCCTAGACAGGCTGCTCTGACGTACCATGTTTAAATGTCCTGCGTTTAAAAGGCCTGGTACAAGGCACGCTCTGTGTGGACCTGCATGGGATGGGCTGGAGAGTACAGTGTGCACCTCCTCCCTGCTACTGGCTGGGACTAGAGTGCCAAGGCAGAGCCTGGAGGGGTAGGAACCGAGGCAGCCAACTCTGGAAAACAGCCGCAAGATTGGGCCTCATACCAGTTGGAGGCCCTGGTGCAATTGACTGCACATGTGGTAGTTCTGCCACTGATTTACATTGAATTTTTCTCTTCCAGGTTTCAGTACTTGCCCCTAACTAAGCAAAAAATGCTGTTTTACTCATGCTGCGCAGCTCTCATATCTCGTGTTTCTCATCCATCCTCATATTTTTATGCACTAACTATTTGCCCCTCACCCTGTCCCCTCCCCCTCCCACATACCATCAGAATCTGCCCCAGCTTTCAGAAATGTGAAAACTTGTCTTCCTCTAACATCTAACGCCCTGTCCCCTCCCTCCTGTCCAACCCCATTGGACCAGCTGTGTGGCTGGACCAATCTCCATGCTATGCAACATCCCCACCCTCAAACTTAATGTGATCAGCTGTTGGGCTGGACCATACTCCAACCTGAGGTATACTCCCAATGAGCAGCCGCTTTACATTTTTGTTTCAACATTCCCTCTAGATTGTAAACTTGGACAAGCAGGGCCCTCATGACCTCTCGGTTTCTGTACTTATTTGTATGTAACTATGTAATTATCAAGTCTCTGTACCCCCCTTCGTACCTCAATGTAATAAACGGTAATGTGAGAAGAATGAAGAATAAAGAAGAATGTGAGAAGAAGCAATTGTGGTCATTAACAACTTTTTTCGAGTAGATCAGGGCTCCCACATATTTTCCTCTTACGGACCCCCTGAATAATAGTTGTGTAGGAGCACCATGCATATCTAGTTAATCAATATATCAATCAATACAATATTATAAATATAAAAATGAATGGACCATTCCCTAAAAAGTAGCATGTCCTGAACCAACCTTTGACACTGACATGCTGATGACAGATCAAGCATTTGGTTGAAAGTTATTTGCCCGAAATGAATTCCTGGGATTAATGGGGCCATCGCTAAAGTCATCCAGAACCACTGGTAGCTCAGGAGACACCGTTTGAGAGCCACTCAAGTAGATTGTTTCACTATAAAAATTTAATTTGAGATGAAAACAAAAGTGCAAAAAAATAAATGAAATATTTTACCTTTTTTAAATATATATTTACATTCACTGTGTATAATTAGGTATCCACATTTACTAATGTAGATTTACGATACACAGCCTTACAGCACCAAGATTTACTAAATGGTTCTAGCCTTAACATAAACATAAAAAAGCCCCTGCTTATGGGCTCTCTGGCTTATCAACATAGGGATCTACCAGCCGTTTCCAGCAGTGAAGCATGTTCATTAGCCAACATCTGATCATTTCTTTCAGAAAGGTATCTCTTCTCCTTTAGCTGTATTAAATATTAAGTTATGTTCTGCTCAGAGCCAAACACACAGGTAAACTGGTGTTTTCATAAGTTATTGATTTAAGGTTGGTAAGAGCTTCACTGTTGTGAAAAAATAACTGTTTGTGCAGCTGTTTTATTGTGATATATCTATTATGCTGCTATTAGAAGATAAATGACTGATCTTTCCTATCTTCCATGTCTCTAGAAAATTGAAATAAGAAGGGAATATCATTTGGGCTCTATGATTAGGGCAGGTGGGAGGGTCATTAATTTAAGAGAAGGGAATCTTTGCAGAATAGGCCAACTTGCAGCATACTATCAATCATACACTGCTGCACTTCTTGTGATGACCCAGCACTCTGAGATTTTTTCCCCCCAGCGTTAATTAGAATTCATGACAAAATAGATGCAAGGAAACGTTTTGTACCCCTCATAATTTTATAGAGAATTTATTGTTATTAGAGGATCCATTTGCTTAGTGTGATTTTTTTCATTACCAGGTTGTCAACTACCATAGATCTGGAGAAAATATGAACTCCAAAGATTGAGTGTCACTTTTTGTTGATGGCTCATGTAGTTTACCTTGGAGCGCAGCTAATGGCTGAAGTTCATAGCAACAGCACAGAAAAACGTGGCAACCAGTAGAAGACAAATGAACCATGTTTATTGCTTTAATATAAAAAATACATAAATGGAAGGCTGCATTTGAATTTGATGAGCTCATTGCTAGTTTTGTTGAAGTGATTTATTTTTTCATCTTGTACAAAACCTACTATTGACACAGCAGGATGGAAATTAACGGACTGTTTTTTACAAAGCAATATTTTTTGTTTTTAAGTTCCAAGTGAATCATTTTGTTTTAATCCAAAGCGTTTTTATGCAATATTGAACATTTAATAAACTGAAATTATCATTTTTTGCTTGACGGTTTGCATATTCGGTTTTAACAGAGCAGGGAAAGGTTACAACGAACATTGCTGTATAGCCATCACTATTAGTGACTTAGGCATTTTAAACATTTGTTTTTCACATTAGTTTTTCTAATTTAAAGTACTAAACCGTGGTGCTGCTATGTTGTACATTGGGTTGCCAAATTATTTTATGTGTTTGAATAAACACGCAAGTGAGAATACAGTAGATGTGTAGCAACTTTTCCCCCACCCCAAGTGAGATCATTTAGCTACCGGTGTACGCTGGTGCATACCTGTGAGGTAGAACAGAAGGCCTGAGATCTCCACGGTGGTATAGGGAGACATCAGTGATGGTTCTTCGGCCCGCGGAGCACCTCCAGCCCAAGAGGATCCTGGTGCAGCCATGATGAACCTCATAGGCAATTGTTCTTATGTACTCACACTCCAAATGTCACATCAGAGATGATATAACTGGGCTTTATTTGGTTCAGTACAGCATTGCAGGTTCCATTCCCTGAAGGCAGTACCCCGGGCTTGAGGCCCTGAGCCCTCTCCTCAGCATACCTTACCCCCTAAGGCTGCGCTTATAGTGCCCAGCGACGCAATATTGCGCCAAAACAAATGGGGACGCAGCCTTACAGTGCTAGAGGGGCCAGAGAATTAGTAACCCAAGGGAACTTGGCTACAGATATATTTGACAGAACTGTAAAAACGAATGTGATTTTGTAACAATGAAAAATAGATTTTTGTTTGAGGTTTGTACCACTTGGAAATAGCAGAGTACTTGATTATGTCCAAAATATAGGCCAAAAATTACAGGCGGCAAAATATAAATGTGTATGAACACTGAATTATTTACCACTTACTGAGACAAGAATGGAAGTTGCACTACAATCTAGAACTCTATATTGCCACTAGAACCTTTTTATTTTGCTAATTTGCCCATCTTCATTTTAACATACCTTTTCTACTCTGCCTATTGTTTCCATCATGATATACTTAAATACTGTAAAGTACATTTCACTTTTGGGCTTTGCACTTGCATTTTATTAGACACATTTACAGCATCTACACACATGATGCAAGATGTACAACATGCTTGCATTTCAATAAACAGATTATACTGTGATCCTGCCAATGCAGGGTATTGCACTGCGATCATGTTAACTTGAATGGCAGTTAATGTGATATCCTGCATCGGTGCTTAGTAAATCTTGCCTTTGTTGGATTACATACTACTAGCTTTCTTGTCCTCCCCATATAAATCCCTCACGTACTTCTGACCCTGAGGAAGGCAGTTGTGACCGAAACGTTGATCATACACTGTGACTGACTAAAATAATTCCGTAAATGAAACTTGTGTGCTGGGAAAACCGTTCTTTTCCTTTACTTTTTACTGATGACGAATGGCTGATTGTCTCCTTGACAACCTGGCAACCTCGGTCTAATTTTTTCCTTTTGTCTTTTTTGAGTGCACAACATGTCCTATTATTCAAAGCTTTATCCCTCACATACTTAACATGCACTGCAGTCCATACACGCTATGGATTTATTTCTTTAAAATGCCACTCCCAATTAATAAATCAACTTACTAGTGTAATAAGTGTCCTTAGAAACATGTGGTGTCTTATTCAAAAAAAAAAAAATCAGTTCTGCACTATTAGAAAATACTTGTAGTATATTAAAAAAAAACTCTGTGCCATTTTTAATGTACCGTATTATAATGCAACAAGCATTTTTTTTGTTTCTACAGCAGCCATTTACAAAGTCACATCCACTTCCTCTTCTGAAACAGTCTCTCCATCCCTTTTTGTGCTCTGTCCCCTCTCTAGCTGTGCACCAATTGTATCTTGGGACTGAGTGGTCACATGATCTCCCCCACAGAACTTTGCATCTTTGGTCCTCTTCTGCTGCACTAACAGCCATTTACTGAACCCCCGAGCCGAATCTTTGCCGATCGATCACAGGAGAAACGATCGATTAGCAATTTGGCTAATTATTTATCATTGTGTGGATTGTATTGATGCAAATATTAAAGGGGGAAAAAAAAAACACAGCTTGGACGGCTACATTAAAGTAACAACTTGAGTTATTTTTATTCTGTGAAAAGTGAATGTTTCCCTTTTTCTTTGGGTCTGATGAATGAATGCATAGCGGTTTGATTGATGTTTGTTTTTGACTAATGATGTACAGTAATTATAATTACTTTACAAATAAAGAACAAAAACAATGTTCCTGTGTATTTGAGGGATAAAAATATTTGCTATCAGCACAAGACATTACAAATGCAAAACGCTTCCAAAGCATGTTTTACCATTGAAATGCTATGTCTTAAAAATTATTTTTAAATGCTTCTACCTATCGGAAATTTGTAGAAGGTGCCAATTGGCTACCTAGACCTACCACTCACTTTCATCCTTACATATCCTTTTCACTTTCATCCTTACATATCTGAAATAAATTGCAGATGTTCATATTTAGTTTTCACTTCTATTCCAAGGACATGTGTGAGACTGCACTCACATTAGTATTCATTTTCAGGCTGCTCTATACTATTACTTGGTGTGCGAGACCCAGTGGTGGGATGGCATTCTTAAAGCCTCTTATGGCAGAGCCATAGATTTCCTTCAGTGGTGGTCGGGTCTATTCACTTGATGGTATGCTAAATTTAGCACTGTTTTGAAAATACAAAGTGTATCACTATCCTCATTCACTTCTACTCATATTTGCCCACAGCCATTGCTTCTTTCAACCTTATGTCATCGCAGTCGCATTGGCACTTTCTGTTGCTTTAATCTGTATTATATAATCTGTATAGTGTTCTGGAAATTGAGGAGGCATAAGTGGAATTGCAAATTGTTTGTGTGCCCTGATTGTTCTTACAGTATGTAAATGTCAAGTTTTGTCTAGTTACTCAAAAATGACTACTGTCTTACAGTACCACTACATACAAAGAGGAGGAAACTTGCTCCGCCTATACTGTATGTACTCAAAGGATAGGTGCAACAGTGCAAAAAAGATACGAGTTAGAGAGAAAAGGGGCCCTGTATTCATACACTCAATAACCTCAATGAACACTTGAAGCTTAACTTTTATTGAGAAGGATATTGAGTGCAGGAATAAATACATGGAGCCTTTTCTCTTTAACTCTTGTGTATCATACAGAAGCAAGGTTTTAGCAAAGCCTCCAACTTTGGCAAAGGAGCACACTTTTCTGAACACTAGAGCTTTGTGACGGGTTGCTTGTTAAAATGTGTACGGTGCTCATTAATTTAACTCTTGGCAACTGATCTGGTAGCAGATAAAGATTATGATCGATGTTTTTGTTTCCCAGCGATCTTTACCATTGGCTTCCCTTTTTTTTTTTTTTTAAACATTTTGAGCATGACTGGAAAAGAGAATTATCATAAGTAAAATGCATTTTGTTGAGTTCTCACAAATAATCAATTCCTTGGTTTCTGAAACGAGTTGTGTTCATGCTGAGACCAGCAGGTACCAGTATATGGACAGGGCTGGAGTCAATAAATGCAACTTCACGCTTATACTGATTGGTAATTCATAAAATTCCCAAAGGACTTCCAGGTTGCTTAGCATAATAGCAAGTAAATGTTCTGAGCTGTTTTCTTTCGATTTGTAATGTTTGGTGCATATTAATAAAATGGTCAAATACTAGGGGAAAAAACTCTAAAATTATATGAATATGAGAGCAAATAGCATTTTTCAAAAAGTAGCGTTTCAATAAATTGTATTTTCATTCGATTGCTTTTTAAAGTCATTTGGGAAATTGTTGAGACTTAAATGTAATCCTCTGTGTTTTCATAAAATATACCATTGTAACAATAATTTTCTGCAAGGATATTGCATCACAGTGTGCATTAAAAGACACTGATACATGTTGATTTTGTTTACAGACAATGTCATGTTAATAGTCTGTGATTTGTACAGAAGTACATCTCTGACACAAGCAACTGAGTTTTTGTTCCAGGTGGCAGTCTTTCCTCTGTTACTATTGTTTAAAAATGTTGACGTACAATGGAAATTGTTTTATGGAATGTGTGCTTTCTGTGTAAGAAATTAGTTATGGGTATTTTCATTTTTTTTTAAATCTGTTGGTGGACAATCACAACAGTGAAAACTGCATTTGATTCTATCACTGTATAACTATAAAGGTATAGTGGGGCACATAATAATCTTTAATTGTGCCTAGCCTAATTTTTCATCTCCTATTTGGCATATATTTTGTTTACCCTTTACAGGGGCCTGTTCTCTCTCACATTGCAGTCTTGTGGCATTCGAGTCCATATTTACCATGTCCTAAGGAATCTTAAGACCCACTCACGTGAATGTGATGCAAGGTGTTTCACGAATTGTCTCTTTGTAAATGGGGCCCACTGTCCTAATTCTTTTAGTAGAGCTTTCATGTATAATCCTTTAACCTTGTTTGGGGTCTTTAAAGTTAGTCTAAAGTAGATATATATATAGCATACAAACAGGTGAATCATCCGATTAACCCTCCAGGCGCTCAGAATATAGCATAGTCCTGCTGGTGCAAGATAAAGTAAATCTTCTACACCCAGGCGATACACAACCTTAGTGTAATATGAAGACACATATAATCATTCCCCCCAACCGGCTCACCGCGAGCACTATGAGGTTGGGATATGGGACACTCACGTGTAAGTCTTTGTAGTGGTTAGTGAAGCCTGTGCGGGTCTTCTCAGTGTAATATATCTGCTTCTCCTGGCTGAAGTCAGGGTGTCTCTGCTTGTGATCTTTGCTCTTCACCGCCAACCCAATACCCGCAGACGCGGAGGGCGGTCACCTGACCGGCGGCCTGAACGATACTTGCTGATAACGTCACGGCAGACTCAGTGAAGGAAACCGCAAGCCAGCAGGAACTCAGCGTGCAGACGCTTGATGCAGCAATGTAAAGGAACTTCTCAAGGAGAGAAAGATGCGTCGCACAGCACAAAAATAGATGAAGGCTGATGTGGGATAAAAATAAGCTTTATTTGCACAAGGTGCAAGTGAGTCCTCTTTACGCGTTTCGGCCTTCCAGGCCGAAACGCGTAAAGAGGACTCACTTGCACCTTGTGCAAATAAAGCTTATTTTTATCCCACATCAGCCTTCATCTATTTTTGTGCTGTGCGACGCATCTTTCTCTCCTTGAGAAGTTCCTTTAGATATATATATATATATATAGATATACATACTGTATATATAACTATAACTATATCTTTTTTTTTTTTTTTTAAATAACCTTAAGCATGATTTAGGTGGTTACACCAGCCGTGGACAGAAAGCTAACTTGGGAACCAGCTAGAATTTTTAGTGTGTGTGGGGTGGGCTGCTTTGTGTGTCAATGTGTGTGTGTACATCTGTGACAGACATACTAATGTACACAACCTCCATTTCCCCCTCCTGCCATAAATTAACTGCACTGGCAGGAATGGGAGCAGAGTGGGCATAGTCCATGGTGCACTCTGACCCCCTCTTCCGCCCCCCTGAAGTCTTGCTCCCCTTCCTTCCCCACCGGACTGACCTGTCATTCACCATTGTGACAAGCAACAGTGCCACCTATCCTGCTTTGCGCTTGCGTATAGGTTGTCCTGTTGCCGATCGTGTCGGTGACTGACAGGTCAGTCTGACATACACCCTAAACCCAGACACGCAGCATTATATATTTATACATTTTCTTCTACCAACTGAAGTGCTACTGGGAAAGTGACTTCAAATATATAACCGTAAACAAAAGCTCCAATGCACATCCAATATGGCAAATTATTTAGTTAGATAATTCATTTGACCAAACGATTTGTACTAAACAACCCATACTTATGAGAAGACAGCCTTGAAATTAAGTAAACCATTTGTCATATTGAATGTGCATTTGGGCTTCTTTGTTGGCCGGTCAGTCAGTAACTACCCCAAAACATGGGCACCAGGGTAACATTTTAAGCGACCAAGTGCCCTGGCATTTTTCATCCCTGGCACACAAACTTAAATAGGTATGTAATTTGCACTCAGTTTTCCATTTGAACTACAGTGTGTAGAATGTGTCTCTCTCCCCTTGCCCTCTTTCATATGTATGTGCATATCTATATATAATTGTCCCTCTCTATCACCTATATTACCTAAACCCTTTTTGCTACCTTCTCATGTTGTACATTGATGGAAAGCTTTTTCGGTATGTTTCCAGGTCACATTTTTGAATTTCCAAGATTGTGACCTCAATCTCCAATTAACAGGCTGTGTTTATGCCATTGCCGTATTCCAGGAGCCTTGTAAATACTTCAAGGCTTATAATTTAAGACTGATCTCTAATTATTATTACATTCTACAAACTGCAGGACCTATTTTCATCCCTTAGTTTAATTGCTGTGCATGAGTGTACACACACACACATACACATACACACATACACACATACACACACACATACACACACACACACACTCATACACACACACTCATACACACACACTCATACACACACACACACTCATACACACACACACACTTATACACACACACACTCATACACACACACACACACTCATACACACACACACACTCATACACACACACACACACACACACACTCATACACACACACACATACACACACACACACATACACACACATACACATACACATACACACCATTGTGATGGGTATCAATGGTTAGAACTAGTTAAGAACTGATGCTTACTTTTGTTATAGTATTAAACATGCAGAAATTCGATTTTGTTTTTCAGCTTGATCACACATTTATCATTCTAAAATATGAAGTTTAGTGCACCTTTTAAGTGATTAACCTAGAAATGGCATTTAAAAGTAATTTTAGCTTATAACAATGTAATGCATACTGAGTGTACATTTTGCAACATTGGTTTATGCATTGCAGGTGCAGAAATTACACACTAAGGCTGCGTCCATAGATAGGCAAACAGCGCGGACGCGTCCGCACGCTGAGCGATCAGACTGCCTAAGGCAGTGATCGCGTCTATACGGCGTGCGCGTGCACCCGCTTTCCCTCAGCCTCCGCGTCTCCGTACGAGTGTCTATGGACGCAGCCTAACACACACTGTCCCAGGTATGCCCGGTATCAAAATGTTTTACCAATATGGCTACTGTAACGATTTATTTTTTAAATGACATTTTGTCTTTCTCTAGCTTGTTGCAGGAAGTGTTGTGATGGCATTTGAAGAGGTATGCCCAGACAGAATTGATTTGATCCACAAAAACTATCGGAAACTTTGCAACTTACTGGTTGATGTGGAAGAATGGGGACAAGTTGTTATAATCCACATGCTAACTCGATATGCACGTGCACAGTTTGTTAGCCCCTGGCAAGAGGTAAGTGTGGAGCACATTTGGTATTGGTAATAAGACTTACAGTGCCCTGTGGGTTTTCTAAGTACTGTTATTAAATATAGTGGCATCATTTTTGGTCCAGGTAGTTTGAGCCTAGGCAAAAATAGCACAACAGGCTTAAAAAAACACGAATTAAGGTGACTATTATGAATTGGTGGGGCAAAGTTACACAATTGTTTGAAAAGGCTATAGTAGAAAGGGAGAGAGCACCTACAGAAGAAGACATAATGGACTTGTAAACTGCAATGTTTTCCAAGGCAACAAAAGTCGAGCCATTTATTATCTGGTCATTTTCACCACCTTATGCCTGGGGATTCGTGCTTTGTGAAACATTAACATAAGGCTGAAAAACAGTTACATGTACGTAGTTAAAAGGATAAAAACAGAAAACCCAGCGCATCATACAAAATGACACCACATATAGTACAATACCTCTGTGCTTATCTGCTCATGAAAGAAAGGGTCATTTAGTTAAACCCTTTGGCCAAAAGGTTATAAGCCTGCAGCCCCGTCACGGCATGCCCAATGCAGGTCATAACACTACCTGACATAATTCTCATGCACCTCTCTTTTCTGCTGGAGGGAGAAAGACCGTACTGGGTCTGGGATACACAGGATCATGATATAAACTGCTAATTGGAAAGTGGGGCGGGGCGAGCTTTAAACCATGGGGATGAGGGCCACACCTCCAAGCAACAACAGCTGCATAAGGCTAAGTCCCCGTTGCACGCGTCCGCACGGCTGTCTTGCTTGCCAGCGGCGCGTGCAACTCACTGCACCGCGATTTGCGGTTTGCAGGAAACTTTTTTCAGAGCGGGGGGATGGGGGGTGGCCAAACGGGTCGGGGGGGGGGGCGCGGCCATGACGTGGGGGGGCGCGGCCATGAAGTTTTCCCTCTTCCGTGTTTCAAACAATTTGCTCCCATTGGCTAGTACTAGCTGGCTTGCCATTGGTTGATGGGAGCCAGTCTATGATTGGCCCCTTCGCGTACCATGTGATGCGTTGCCGCACGGGAACACCATTCTCTTGTATCCCGTGCTGGCTGACGCGTCACAGTACGTCGTCAGTTGGCAGTGAGGAGGGACTGGGACCGGATCGTGAGTTTAAACCGCAATGGTAAGTTGCGCTCACGCCGCCGCCCGCACCACCGGGCGCAGCGGGTCCCAGCCCTAACCCATCAAGCTCCAGAACCCCAAAACCCACCCTCACATCATATATACAGCATATATATTAGTGTCAAAAAGCAGTGCTACGGAGAGTGGCAGGATATACAGACAAAAAAAGAAAAGCCAGCGCATCATACAAAATGACACAACATATAGTGCAATACCTCAGTGCTTATCTGCTCATGAAAGAAAGGGTCATTTAGTTAAACCCTTTGGCCAAAAAGGATATTCTTTTCTAAATGTATTTTATTCTTCCATTTCAATCACGCTCTTCACACTAATGTAACTGTTTTCTAGAGAAATTCTTGTATTATTGCAAATAAGTTTCTTGAATGGTTGTCAAAAACAAAAAATGTTTTACTGAGTTTACAGCTCATCCCAAATCATGAAATGTTAGTCATTGCATCACGTTTGTTTCCTTTACCTCTAACTAGCCCCTGACAAAAGTGTGTGTATGTGTAATCTGTCACATTTGCTGTTGCTTTACTCAGGATATAGGTCCTAATTATTGTACATACCCGATTATTTTAAAATTGGGGCTCTCAAAGAGCACTTTCGACAAGGTGGGTGGGGAAGAAACTTAATAGATATGGGGTCCCATTATACAGAAGAATAAAGCCCCCAAATTCCTGGAACCAGCCCTGCATTGTTTCACTTAGAGATATATCTTTTTTCATATCAATCTCCTTTAAGCTTTTATCAAGATTTTATGTGTAGGCTTTTCAACACTTTGTAACTTAATTTTTTACTGGGATTTCATTATACAGGCCATGCTACGGAGGTAAGCAAAGTGCATGCTCATGCTCATTTCTAAAATCTGGTGTTGATGGACTTCCAAAAGTAAAGTGGCTGCACCAACCATGGCTGCCATGTCTTCTTTAGGGAACAAAGCCATCAAGCAGTTGAAGGGTAGCTGCTAGGTTATAATGTTGAACTTTTCCAGCTTGACTTGCTTAGGTTTTGTCTTTAAAGCGGCAACCATTCTGCAGGTAGACACACAATTGTTCAATTATAAGACAGTCCTTGGTGTGCCTGTGTGCCTGTGTGCAAAACCTCCTTGCATTAGGCCTCGGCCATGCTCCCTGCTGGCGTGCTGAGGCGCGCTAAGGCGCAGGGAAAGCGGGCGCTTTCCCTGGCCTTGCGGTTGCTTACCGCACGCGCTGTCAGGGGGCGGGCCGGGGTCGGGCGCGTCACTGGCCGGGGGTGGGCCAGTGACATCACGGAGCTGGTTCGCCCTCATTGGGCGAACCGCTCACGTGACTGGCCTGTCGCGCCGGCAAGCGGGGGAATTTTAAATTCCCCTAAGACCTGCGGTTCCGCAAGCGCGCGGAAGCGCAGGTGAGCCCTTACTAAAGCCGCTCTAATTGCGGCTGTGGGGGCTCAGTGCTGAGCGGGAGCGTGCGTTAGCACGCTTCCGCCAGCAAGCGCTAAACATGGCCAAGGCCTTACTTGGCAGCTTTCTTCTTTTTATTTTTTTGTAGGTTCAGAGATGTTTATACCTTTACTATAGTTCGTGTCCCTTCAACGGGCAGTGAACAATGACATTATTATAAAGCAGTGGTCCTATTCTGAAACCGCATATATGCAGCATGGCTTTCTGAAGGTTGGCAATCCCACATTGCTTGCTTTCTTATAATAAAAAAACTTTATAAATGATGAAACGAAATTCACTGATGTGAAAAAAAAATCAAAGCAGTATATTATGTTTTAGTTGTAGCAATTGTAGGAAAATACAAAAAATGTTAACTGCAAAGGCACACTTGTTGGAAGTAATAGTTTTAAGTGTTTTACATTCGTTCGCAACAGAATTTGATGGATGATAAGCACCACTTGGCCCACCTAGTCTGCCCATTTTCCTATTTGCTGTAAAACCTCAGACCCAATGTGGTCATTGGCTTTCTTTTATATCTTATAGCCATATGTCTATACCAAGCATTTTTTAATTCCCTTACCGTATGACCACCATTAAAAGACTTTGTTCTGTAGTATGTCATTAAACTTGTGCAATACGGCACTGTTATATGTAGAAATGTTTTGGTATTTGCAAGCTTCTGTTAATGGCAGGGTAAATAATGAAACTTTTCACCATGCTTCTTGTTTAAGATTGTTACTTTATTAGGACTTTTCTGCTAAATGAATGTTGCATATATTCTAGTAGAACAAAAAAGGGTAGAAATGGTGGTCACTGCTTCCCCGAATCCTCGGAATCAACCAAGCGCTAAATAACTTTATCTTTGATTAAGTCTCTGTGGAGACGAAACGCGTTAGAGCTGTACACCTTGTATGCTTTCTCGTTATTTCATGAATAAATAATATTTTTAGTTACTTAGCGCTTGGTTGATTCCGAGGATTCTGGGAAGCAGTGACCACCATTTATACCCTTTTTTGCTACACTATCTACCGGCTGGAGCACGCACAGTGATCAAATTGCGTGTGGGGGTCCTTCATCAAACTTCAGCGACAACAGGCGGACACGGGCAGCTCAACGTGAGTACCGGCCAGCTGATAAATGGTGTGGGACACAGGGTGCGGTAAGGGAAGCTATCTGAGGATACTGTGAGTATCCCATTTGCCTGCATGGCATTGAAATTTCTTGTTATTTAGATTCACTAAGCTTATTAACCCCCCACCCTGTCTGAGTCCACTCTCAACACACCGAGGACACTGCTTATTTACTTAAATCCCCCACACACGCTGACACAACCGAAGGAATCAGAGACATTTGCTTTACAACATTTCTTTATTTCGTCATTGCTATTGACGGAGCATCGGTTCTTTGAGGTTCTTAATTTTTCAACCTATTCTAGTAGAACTGCTGAGCTCTAAGGCCGAGCTCATACACTCCGCTTGCTTGCAAGAGTGGAGCTCCATCTGTGCCCCGCTGCGGTAGCACAGGAGATCTGTGCTCATTGTGTTGCAGGCGTTTGGGGCGTCACCAAGCTGGTTCGTCCTCATTGGCAGAACCAATCATTGGCTGACGTCACGCAGCAGTCGCCTGAGAAGACAATTTGTCTTATGAAAACGCTGCCGCGTCAATGTGCTACTTTGCCAGCATTCGTGCAGGCACTTGGCTAATTACTATAGCCAAGTACTAAATTGTGCATTACGTTCGCACTTAGCAACGCTGCCACTATAAGCTCGGCCTAACCTGTAACTGTTTCTGCAGTTTATAGACTTGGTAACAAGGTTGCTGTTTTTTGTTTATTTTGATTAATCAGACTTGATCCATATTGGAATGGTACTGGTTTTACTGATCTCAGAATTGGTATTTGCATGAAGATACAGGGCTGTGTTTATTAAGCCGTTTTACTCCATAAGTAAATGTGAGGTGCCTTCCAGTGCGAGGAGTGGTCTTGTGACATGGAACTACTTGGTAAATATATGGGCCTAAACATTGTAAAATTCTGGGACTAAATGTTTGGACCAGGTTGTGCCTGTCTCAGACTATGATTACCATAATATTTTAGGCCAATGTCGGCTCACATTACTTTTTAGTTTTGCAAAAAGTTGTCCAATACATAGGTATGCACTTTTGAAGAGTGCGCCTTGCTAGCAAAATAGAGGATACAGATACATTCTACAGGCCATAGAACACAAATCATTGTCCTTGTTGTGTCAAGTAACATTTTGCTTTTCACAGCTTTTGTACAGTATGCAAAATCCCTTTCCTCTTTGCTTATTTAGCAAATTGAAAATTAGTAAAACCTCATTTTCGTATCGGTTGACTTTGTGATTTTGTCAATACCTTCTTCAGTGAACTCCCATAACAAGACCATCTTGTGCAGCAGAAGAGATTTTTAATTTAGTTTATTTGTATCATTATGGGTCAGAATTTAGGCTGTTTATATGTAAATGTAAGATTTGAGGAACTATTAAGTGTTGACAAAGTAGATTGCAGTCTTATCAATTGCAGTACATTTTCCATAATTTTTCTAACTGACATATTTGATGATAAATAGAGGATGCCAAGTCAAAGCAGATTATACAGTGCACTAGCAATTCATAGTGCTGTCAGAGAGAAGACCGATTGACTTTAAATTTACATATTAATGAGAAGATTTGTTAAGAGGGTGCTTGACTATGGAAAATAACAGCATATTTATAGGGCACAACATTTCATAAATAAAGCTGATGCAGGAAAATGGAAATTAAACCTTTTTTAGGTTAATGAATTCAAGAGCTTAGTCAAATGGACGTTAGCGCATTTAGTTATACTGTACAAAAATATACATTGCAGATACAGTAGAATAACTTCCTTTGTGTCAAGTTTTACAAACCGCCTCTTTCAGACTAATGACTTCCATTCCCATGTGATTTCTGTTTTCTCAGTGAATTGATATTAATGGTATGTTGATTCCTCAATAACTTGGTTATGAACACAAAAAGCAAGATTTGTCTGCTATATACAATTAATTGAAGTCTTGTCTTCAGTGCCATCTTTGAAGGTGTTAAATAGACACTTATATAGCATCTCTAGCATTTATGGTATTTCTTGACATAAAATAAACCTTGAAAAAAAAGTATAGAAATGTTTTTTTCAAGACCAGATTTCTATAACTTTTGAAACCATTTTAAATCTAGTAATATTTTAGAGGTGGCATTACATTTCTTAGTTTGACCGGGCCTGTGTTATGATACAACTGTACAGTTTATGAATTCCCTTTCTGACTTCTGACTCAAACACATTCCTATCTTACAGAGTTTGTCTATTAGGGGTCAGACGTGGCAATTGGCCACAACATAGCTATACTGTATATATTTTTTTTTTCTTTCTCATCGCTTGACAAGTACAAACGAAGAACCATCTAACTTACAGAGAATCTTTCTCTGCAAATGTACAAAAATGCACATGTGGAGGTTCATTCAGGGTAACCGCTTAAAACAAATGAATCCCTGTGCTAAAGAGTTTACAATCTAAGTACTGTCGGTAGTTAAACATACGCTGCAATCCCATAGAGGACATTACACTACTGCCTACAGGTGTATACGTTTTTTTAATTTTTTCTTTGAAAGCTTATCCTGGCAATGTTTGTAAACCGTGCAACCTTAGGGCTGGGACCCGCTGCGCCCGGTGGCGCGGGCGGCTGCGTGAGCGCAACTCACTATTGCTGTTTAGCCTCACGATCCGGTCCCAGTCCCTCCTCACTGCCAACTGACTACGTACTGTGACGCGTCAGCCAGCAGGGGATACCAGAGAATTGTGTTCCCGTGCGGCGACGCGCCACATGGTACGCGAGTCAGCCAATGGGGAGGAGGGGAGGGAAGGAGCTAGATGGGAGGCGCCATGGGCGGGGAGCAGGGAAGGAGCTGCAGGTTAAAGTGTGTGTGTATGTATATGTGTATGTATATGTATATGTGTGTGTGTGTGTGTGTGTGTGTGTGTGTGTGTGTGTACACGGCACCACGATCAGATCTTACAATCTTATAACACAATAGATCAGGTGACGTTTGTACACTGTAAAAACAATCCGAAGCATTTAGTTCCATGAAGACATTAAAATCTAAAATACCTACAGTATACATGTCTATTTTTTCTAATCGGTCCTCCTATTAAACATGCCGCTACCATTAGTCCACTGTTCGTAGGAAAGTGTCTGTTTTGCAGAGACAGGACTAAGTACAAATGCATTTGGTAAAGCAGTGAGCAGTGTAGAAGAGTATGATAAACTTAATTGCTTTGTGGAAGCACAAAGAAACCACATTGAGTTAAAATAAGCATGATCTTTGTTTTTTCTCTGAAATAGCTGATTTGCATATTGCTTATGAAAACTACCCCCTATGACCCAGAACACTGGTACAGCAAAGTAAGCAAAACTGTGATGTGTTTTATTAGAATAATAGAATTACAAATCTCCGCAGTGGTTTTTCTTAATGGATTCTGCTACTAGTAAAATATATTGAAGAACACAACCTGCTTGCAAATGGGACTTGTTGTGCATTGAGTAATTTAAATTAGATCGATAGTTATTGCGTTTTAAAGAGTAACACTATAACATTTTATTTATGTCCAACCGTGGGCTTTTCAAAGGACATAAGCCTTAATTGTATATTCCTTTCTGCACTCTTTTGACACTACAGCCATATGAATAAATCTAAATCTAAAATTAGATGTGTATAAATGTAATATATAAATGTGTATCTGTAAACCAGGGCTGTCCAACTCGAGGCCGCATGCGGCCCACATGATGTCGCCATGCGGGCTGCGAGCCGACGGCGGGAGAACTAATTGTTGTGGGTGGGGGGGGGGGGGGGGTGTGTGAGGCGGGGGTGTGTACATATACTTTTTTAAATAAGGAAAACGCTATGTATTTTTAAGAAGGAAAACACATAAAAAGAATCCCAAGCTACTCTGAGTTGGATGGGCCTGGTATAAACTGTGTGTGTGTGTGTGTGTGTGTGTGTGTGTGTGTGGCGGCGGCGCCATTTTACAGTCATGACGTCATGTGATGCTGCGTTGTTATGGCGATGCATTGCCAGAAGCCGCTGGAGAGCAGGTAAGAGGCAGTTAGAGTCTTTGTGCGTTCCCCTGGCATTTTATTTCAATGTTGTGGGGAAGAGAGCAGGGCCTCTGTAAGCGCTGTGCCCCTTCATCGCCAGAAAATGTCACGCACACCCCCAGTTTGTGTGGCCCTGCCCTAGCAGAGTTCCGTGTTCTTTGCCCTTAACCCACCTATATGACAGACCGAACATATTCCAGACGTCCCACAGGAGAATTAATAGCAGTGTCTCCACCTAGAAGGAAACTACTCGCCAAATAAAGTGTTAGCCAATAAATCCTTCAAGGAAAATATATATTAAATATAAATTTACTTTTTTTCTTAATTTTAATATGGAAATAAATTCACACTTAATGTAAATATTCTTTATTAATTATCACGGTAAGTAGCTATGTACTGATCAGACCTATAACACCCATAAACTTTTATATGCACATATATGTTTATGTATATGCACTGAGATAATTACACTACTTATTTTTAAGCATGCATTCACACATACGAACATCTCGATCATAAACACACTTACCTCTCACACACATACTAAATAATATTCATTTAAACGATGTTATTTTAAAAATTCTTATAAAATAATTCATATAAAATACTATATTAAATTTAGTTAAGCAAACAATATGAAACAATATTAAACCCAATAACTTAATATTTAACTAACTGTATTACTTATATCGATTTAAAAATACTATATCAGTAAAATATAATGTACTATCAAATGTGCCAATATCTGTACACCAGGTCTGATGTAAAGGAGCAATCCATGCTGCCTCTCCCCCCCACCACCATTCTTTTTACATATGATAGAAGCAGGGAGTCTAAGGAGCTGAACACCATTCATTTCAGCTCCGGGGATCCTCTGCTGCCTGAGATACTTATCTCTGTAAGGGTGCTGGAATCTCAGTGGTTTTTAAGGTCCCCAGTCACGCGGGCCTATAGGAAGCCGCACCAGATGACGGCACTGCTTGCTATTGGCCGAAGGACGCAACTCCGCCATTACAGGAATCACAAAGCCAAGCAGCTACCGACCACCCCTACGGAGGTAAGTATCTCCGGAAGCAGGGGGTCCCCACAGCTGAAATTAATGGGGTCAGCTTCGGAGACCCTCTGCTTCAATCCTATGTAAAAACAAAAAATGGGAATAAAAGTCTGCTTTGATTGCTGCTTTAATGTTCCTCTATTTAAGTTGGCCGGCTAGTTGACTGCACACTTTTATAATATAATAAACCAATGTACGAGTATAGTGTGCCAGTACATTATTGGTACTCCCAACCCGGGTTGTTTTTGCTGGTTTATTTTCTTTTCACATAAGTATTGATACTTCTCAAATCAGTTTACTACTCCTGCTATTTTAGTTTTTTCTCATGGCAGTTACTCTTGGGTTTCTTTTCCGGTATAGATATTTAATGTCGTCTCTCCTTACTTGCCCCCCTTTTTTATTTTTTTTAAACTTTCTTTTTTGTGACATTTACTTTATAGTTAATTATTTTTCTTATCTCTGTTTTCTTTGTTTCCAGACTCTCCTTTTTTCCTCTTTGTTGTCTCTCTCATGCTCTGCAGTTAGAAATGGAGGGGGGGGGGGGGTGGGGCGGCACATGAAAAAAAGTTTAGTCCTGAGTATAGCCAAGTCATCCTCCTGCCTCTCTCCTTGTGAATGATTGTGCCCTGACTATTGCCCAGTGATTTGTATGAATGTTTTTCATTTGTGAAGGAGGACGATACATATATTCTGCCACAACGATAGAAGCTATTTTGCGCTCTTGTATTTTACCGGTATATACATTTTGGAGCTACATATACATGACTTGTATTTGCAGTGCTTTGTGAATTTTTGTAGTAACCTTTCTGTCTTACAATGGGGAATATGAGGGATTCTGTTTCATTTAATTTATTTGGTTGATTTCATGCAGGAAGATGTTTCAGAGGATATGAATGCAAACAATTTCTACGAATCTGATGTAAAAGAAAATGAGGAGAAGGAAAAAAAGCCCTATGTGATGGATCCAGACCACAGGCTTCTTTTACGGAATACCAAACCTTTGCTTCAAAGCAGAAATGCTGCGGTATAACTTTTTTTTTTTTACCCCTATTTAAATACATTTTTAAGATGAAATATTTAATTTAACATTTGTATTTGTCCATATATTGGTATGAGAAAATTAGTTCATATCAACGGATAGTCACAAACCCAAAGAAACCTGCCACAGGAGAGCGCTAGACTGGGGTAACAGAGTTGAATTAGAAATCTGTAATTGGAGACAATCCGTGCGGCTTTGTCTACAGTCACACTTTCTGTGTATTACTGGGTACACATCATGGTGATACTTTAATGTTCTAGCATTGAACCAATATGGAAGAAAACCGCGCTCGTGCTTTCACAATTGGTAATAGGCTCGATCTCCTTGCGTCTGCTGTGCTGAAGCACTGCAAAGCTCCCACGTGCATCTCAGCAGAGATCCCCAAAGACAGAAGAAAGAAGACAGAGTGCACCGAAGGACAGTACCAGTATGTATTAAAAGAATAAAAAAGTATATGCACACTTACAATTGGGTTTGCATAATTAGATAAGACGATCGCCAGTACTTCACAGTACTCCGCGTGCTGGAATCTCTCTGGGTGCGTTGTAGAGTCTCACGGTGTGCGTGCATCCACCGGATCCTGGCTTGCTGTGCAAAGAGAAATTGTGCAACGTGTTTTGCACCGCTGTGCTTCATCAGTGGGTACCTGATGAAGCACAGCTTTACGAAATGCGTTGCGGTTACGTTCCACATCTTCTCTTTGCACATCATCTGGTTGTATAGCCAGCTAAGATCCAGTGGATGATCACACTCTGTGAAAGAAGAACCTTGAAGTGTCGAGCATTTGAACACTCAGACTCCAGCGCGCAGAGTACTGTGAGGGACACTAACCAGTGATTTGTCAAGGATTTCACCTCTGGGGATCATCTTCTTTACTTATGCAGACCTAATTGGAAATGTGCATATTTTTTAAAATCTTGTAATACATACCCATTCTGACCTCCGGTGTGCTCTTTCTTGTCTTTGTTCTAGGATTGAAGCAGGGGGTCTCCAGAGCTGATCACTGTAAAAAATAAAATAAAAAATTATCTGGAGACCTCCTGTTTTCAGAGATACTTGCCTCCATAGCGGGTGCCAGGATCGCTCTGCTTTTTAAAGCCCCAGGTAACGTGGGCCAATAGGAAGCTGCAAAGGAATTACATCACGGCTTCCTATTGGCCTGCGTGATGCAGTACATTTAAATACTGCCATTTCGCTTGGCACACAAGCTGCTGGCTGCTGAGATACTGGCACCCCCTATGAAATAAGTGTCTCTGGAAGCAAGGGGTCCCTGGAGCTGAAATTAATGGTGTTCTGCTCTGGAAACCCCCTGATTCTATCCTATCGCAATCGAAACATTTAAAAAGGAAATAAGCATTGCATCCTGCAGTGCTGCTTTAATATAAGTGTTTTCCCCAATTTTAAACTCTTGTTCAGGGGGAAAATATGGCTAATAGTGGTAGAAATGTGGAACAAAATAAGGTAAATTATGCCATATAATGGATTTCATAGGCTTCTGCGTTGCGGTGTAATGTATCTCTGCTGCTCAACGTTCTGTGACCGAGACCATTTGATTACAGCAGGATCTATAAAAAAAACATAAAAGATTTTGATTGAAATGCTTTAAACCAGCAATCCTAGTTGCTAATTATTTATTTGTACCTGAACTGGAAGGTCCCTTGGAGCGGATTGGTGGTTCTCCAACATCCGGAGATAATTGTATTTTTTTTGTGTGTGCCGGTTGAGACTTAAAAAAAAAAAACTACAAACATGGCCACCACCGGGGTTACCAATAGAAAGCTGAGACATCATTGATTTTCTATGGGCCGCCAGAGTGGTCTCGCCATTGGAGTACCACCAAACAGCTCTGAGGGGATCCCCCTGTTACAAAATACTTCCTGTGTCATAAACATAGTAAATATGGCAGTTCTGTTCAATTTTTTTTATTATAACTTCAATATACTAAATAAATAAATAAAAACAAAAAATTTTTTTTTTTTTTTTTTTTTTTGGAGCGGTGAAGCCTGCCTTTAAGACCCATTGCCTGAGATCTGTAAAAAGGGAAATGACGTGACGGGCAATAGAGGAATAGAACATGATATAAGTGTAGAACAAGGTTTTATAATGGTAATCCTGCCAAGTTACATGTATTTTTGTTCTAACAGTACCGGAACCAAAGGGGTCCCCCAGAGCTGAATTACTACTGTAGTTCTTCTGGCCACCAGAGCAAAACTGATCCTTTGTTTGTATTGTGATCACTGGACAAATATTATTTCCCATGAATTACAGCAGCTCGTAGCTTGGGAATTAGCTTTGGGCAACACATTGGTTCAGAGTAAAAAGATAGAGATTAAAAAAAATATATATATATATTAAAATGCATGGATTCCTGCTTTAAAAATTATACAATGATTAAGCGATTAAAACAATAATTTCTACAAATTTAGTTCTTACACACGTTGCTTCCTAATTACTAAATTATATTTTAGGAGCCAGGCAATGACCACATTTGTCTCCCTTAGGTTGTTATGGCAGTAGCACAACTCTATTGGCACTTAGCACCAAAGTCTGAAACTAGTAGTGTTGCTAAATCACTGGTACGTCTGCTCCGCGGTCACAGGTACGTGAGACCTTTCGTTTATTGTTCCATAGGGTTACCTACTTTTATAAGTGATGAGCGTAACAAAAACAGTTTATAGCTGTTGAATTGCCTTTATTTTAAATTGCTTTATGTGTATATTCAGAATGTCTGCAGGCCTCTCCACTTTGACAGCATTGTTGCTGCATTAGGCCGAGTCCATAGCAGGGGAGGCCGCGCTGAGCCGTGCGGACGCTCCGCGCTGAGAACCTGCATCCTCCATGAGGATGTCTTTAGAGGGGGCTCACGCGAGCGTCCGCAGGCGTGCTGAGGCACTGGATTTTTCAGCCGACAGCCAAGCTGTTTTTCAGAGCGCTGCCGGCTGAAAACATCCAATCAGCGCGGAGCAGCGTCCGTGACGTTGACGTTGGTGCGTCGCGGGCGATTGGCCCAGCGACGTCACTGCCCCGCCTCCCTCAGTCTCCCCCCGCCTCCCGATCGCGCCCGCTGGCTCGCCTGCATGGGCATGAAATCGCGCAGATTTCAGCAGGCGAGCCTCAGCGTCAGCGCGCCTCAGCCCTGCTACCCCCTCTATGGCCCCAGCCTAAGCCCTTTCACAGTGAGAGTCATGCTGACCTCACCAGGCATATTAGGGGTATGTCATTACTAATTATAGCTTGTAACCATTGCTAAAAGATTAGTCTGGTTTCCGTTCAGGCACTGCTAAACTGACATGGTAATTTCATACTGTCCTATAACGGCACAAATTTGCCCAAATAATCCGCCTTCAATAAATAATGCTCGAGGCCTGGAGAGAGTGGACAAAAAGGAACAAGCGTTTCCTTGGGGATTGATGGTTTTTAGAAGTAGTCTTAATCCTGCCATTGTTTTGATCCACTCACTCATTTAGGGGACACACCCATTTGTGTAATGATGTACAGTATATGATGGCTAATTTGTTTCAGCACTTCGTTTTTTTCCTTTATAATTCTTTGTTTTTCAGGGAGGTACAATATATTGTCCTTCAGAATATTGCAACAATGTCTATTGAAAGAAAGGTATGGGAGCCATGAAAGAAATACTGTACAGAAATGCAGCGTTGTTGTGATCACAAATCCATTTCCATGTATTTTTTTTTTTTCTCCTAGGGATTGTTCGAACCATATCTGAAGAGTTTCTACGTTAGGTCTACTGATCCAACTATGATCAAAACTTTAAAGGTGATTAGTGCACATTTTTCTAAATGCCTCATTTTTATGTATGTCTGACAGAGGTCAGTCTGTGCTCTGGGTTTGACCCAGAGACTACAGGTTTTGGCCATGTATCTCCGGCCTACGGGTTTACCATGTAAACCTCCGGTTGGCGGCATGCGACGGCATCCTCCCAGCATCTCCCCCTGCAACTCCTGTCAATATGGCGGCTCGGTGTCAATTGGAGCTTCGTTGCCATGACAACGGGACACTTCGTGATGTCACATGGTGGTGCATTGTCATGACACCACCGCATCCTGTTATGGCAACGCTGTGCTATTCGACACCGCGTGGCTTGTTGACAGGATTTGCAGGGGGGATGTTGGAAGGGTGCCAGAGGATGCCGGGAAACCCTGCCGCCGCCAAAGGTAAGCGCCAAATGTAAAAAAAATTATCTTCGAGTTAGCCTTTCTGTAGAAGGTGGCAACACTGATGCTTGTGTGCCGTAAATGGCCAATATTTCTGATTGCATCGTTTCACATTGATTATACTCCGGATACATTTACATTTACAATTAACTGAATAGTAAACAAAACAAAGCAATTGTATTTTTCTTGAGTAAAGAACAAAAAATCCCAATCTAGATCTTTGATTAAAATTATTAAAAAAAAAATATATATATATATATATATATATATATATATATATATCTATATATATATATATATATATATATCTATATATATATATATATATATATATATATATAAGCAATACGATACCGTTTGAGCGAATATCAGAGGCAGCACTCCACAAGGTTGTCAAAAAAAGTTTTGTATTTAGTGTGACATAGTAAACAACGTTTCGGTCCTCCACACGGAAAGGTGTGTGTGTGTGTGTGTGTCGCCGATTTGCATTTGGGCTCTCTTCTGCTCCAGCCCCTGGTGCGGGCTATCCGTCTCAGGGGCTCTCCTCTTTATTCCCTGCTTCTCCGTTCCGGTCTGGGCTATGGGGGCGGTATCTGTAGCAAGGGAGGAAGAGGGAGGGGGTGCAACAGCCTCGGGGCTGGGGAGAGGTGTTACAGAGGGAGGGGCTGCAGCCTCATGGAGCGTGGGGGGGGCTGCAGTGGAGGGTTGGGAGGAGGGGGCAAGGGGTGGTGGGTGGGCGGGGAGGGTTGGGGTAGGGGGGAGGGTGGGGGTTGCAGCAGCAGTGGGTGTGGGAGGGAGTGTTGCTGCAGGGGTGAGGGTGGGAAGGGGTGGGGTGGGGGCTGCTACTGAAGGGGCAGCGGGCTCAGGAGCCGCAGCGGGCGCTGCTTGGGTGGCCTCCTGTTCCCTTTGCTCCTTCTGATACTTACCCCCTTGTGCCTTTACGGGTTGGTTTGCAGGGGGCTTCTTGGCTGCCTTCTGGGTTGCTGTCAGGGGCACGCCCGGTGTTGCGCCTTTCGCCGCGGCCTCTGCGTAGCTCCTGACCCTCAGCTGGCATTCCCGGAACATGTGGGTTGTCTCTCCGCACAGGTCACAGGTTTTCTGGCGGGGACAATCCTTAGTTTCGTGTCCGGTGTTCTTGCAGTTTCTGCAGGCTTTCAGGGTGCACTGTTTCCACTGATGCCCCAGGTTCCCGCAATTACCGCAGGTCTGGGGCTGGTCAGGGTAAAAGATCCTCCCTGAGCTGCCCGCAAGTGAAAAACTGGGAGGGAGGTGGTGCAGCCGATCTGCCGCTTCTGGATTTGGCCACAAGCGAACTACCATGCTCCACTTTCCCACCCAGTACCCCAACTTGTCCTTGATCCTGCTCGGCTCCCTCACCACGGTGCAAGAGCGCCGCAGAAAGGTAGCAATATCCTTTCCAGGGATATGGGGGTTCCTCACCGTCACAGTGATCCTCTTCTCGTCCCTCTGGATAGGGCAGTTCACATCGAACTCTGAGAAGGGGACCTCCTGTTTCAGGGTCTGGAAAGCCTCCCAGTACCTCCTGCAGGCTCCCGCCGTGGCGAAGGTGACGAAAAACAGGCCACCCCTGAGGTCCTGGATGCTCAGGATCTCGTCCGGAGTAAAGCCTGCTTTGCTCACCAGCTCCTTGGCAAAGGTCTCAGCGTCCAATAGAGGGCGCTGTCCGTCGACCTCCCTCAGCTGCATCACCACTGTCTGCCTCATCCAGGGTTCCAGGCGGGGGATCCTCCTGTTGCTGCTGCTCCCAGCTCCAGGGTTGGAGCTGGGGCCGCCGCTGCTGGTACTGGCAGTGGGGGTGAGGCCGCTGGGGGTGGCAATGTCGCCTGAGCCGCTGGAGCTGGTTGCCGCTGGGCCTCCTCCGTCCGTCTCCTGGCTGCTGGGGACCGTCTCTGGGGGTGCCGTGTGCTTCTCCTTCTTTGTCATCTTCTTCTTCTTCTCCTTGTGCAGGGTGGTCCCGGCGGGCTCCATGGCGACCTCCATCCTCTTGATCTTAGCCAAAAACCCACCCACAGACAGCTGTTTCGACCTTAATGGGTCTCATCAGTGTGGGGTTTGTTTAACTGGCTATGCAAAGAAGCTAAAGGATGGGGGTTACCATACTGAGTTAAGTTATGGTGAGTAAAAAAAGGGACAAAAACCCTCCACAGCAAAGCAAATATGCAAATGTAAATACAACTGTATGCTCATCTGCATGTCTTAGGCAGGTCTGCAACCCCGCCTTTCACCATTATCACCCAGCACACAGCACTTCCACTGCAGCAAGGGATTCTGGGAAATGACATGCAAATGAGCACACAGTGTCACTTTTTGCCTCAATAACCATTTTTAACATGGTTCCCTATAGGCTTAAGCTTGCTGCATGGTCACAGCTTTGAGCACAGCCAGGGTTAAGGTGCATACCCAGAAAACCACCCACAGACAGCTGTTTCGACCTTGATGGGTCTCATCAGTGTGGGGTTGATTTTACTGGGAATGCAAGAGAGGCTATGGGATAGGCTAAACCATGTTAAAAATGGTTATTGAGGCAAAAAGTGACTGTGTGCTCATTTGCATGTCATTTCCCAGAATCCCTTGCTGCAGTGGAAGTGCTGTATGCTGGGTGATGATGGGGAAAGGCGGGGTTGCAGACCTGCCTAAGACATGCAGAATATATATATATATATATATATATATATAGTGCAGAATAAATGAGTTCTTCAGTATTCGGTGATACCTTTTATATATATATATATATATATATATATATATATATATATATATATATATCAGTGCTTGACAAATTACCCAAAAATCTACTCGCCAAACCAAAAAATCTACTCGCCACCTAGCCCCGCCCCCAGCCCCTCCCCTAGCTCCACCCCCAGCCCCTCCCCTAGCTCCGTCCCCAGCCCCACTTAAATTTTTTTAAAGTTAATTCCTAGTAAAACATTCTTTTTTGACATAAGTTTATTTATTGTATTACATTTATACTTTACTACAATTAGTCCTTGTTACGTGTGTGTGTGTGTGTGTGTGGATGTGTGTGACTATTTTCCTGCACCCATTAACCAGTGGCTGGACGCCCCCTCTTCACAATATCTAAAGCAGCAATCCCGCCTGGGATCTTACCTGATCCGCAGTCCCTCAATGTCCAGGTACCCTCA